>NC_091313.1:44592356-44626739 GCF_038502225.1 Cherax quadricarinatus | reverse complement strand
CTGTAAAAAACCTCAAGACACCTATAACAATCGGTGCCATATACCGGATACCCCACACAAACATCCCAAACTTCAGTGAGAATCTAAAGTCACTAATAACAAACAGTGCAAGAATGTCATATAATACCAACAAGATGAAATTAAGACACTTGTGCAACAACTGGGTATCTTTATTGTAGATGTTTCGCCATCCAGTGGCTTTATCAATACAAATTCTAGGACATAACATGAAGACAGTAGAACTATGTACAGAAGAAGAGGTAATCAGTCCCTCAACCTTGGAGTAGGTGCGAAGAGCACCGTAGTCGTGGAGATTCTGAAACAGGATTCCACTGGGGAATCCCTCCTACCAGTGACTATGCCCTCGTCTGCTACACCTGACGTTAGTATATAAGCGCCAGGCTCCTTGCTTCTGCTTCAGAATCTCCACGACTATGGTGCTCTTCGCACCTACTCCAAGGTTGAGGGACTGATTACCTCATCTTCTGTATATAGTCCTACTGTCTTCAAGCTATGTCCTAGAATTTGTATTGATAAAGCCACTGGATGGTGAAACGTCTACAATAAAGATACCCAGTTGTTGCACAAGTGTCTTAATTCAATAACAAACAGACAAATGAACAAGCACCACCTTCTCTAAGCTGGAGACTTCAATATCAACCTTGGCCTACCAGATGATCAGACTGTAACTGATTTCATCAACAATATGAACAACGCACTTCTCATACCAACAATAACTAAACCAACCAGGCTCACTGAGACAAGTGCAACCATAATAGACCACATATGGGCCAATATACTAGCCCCCCTTAATTCAGGGATAATCACAGACAGCACTACTGACCACTACCCAACCTTCCTCTTAAACATTAGTAAGCCACCACTCGAATACAACAAAGTTTCATTTTGACTCCATGACGAGGTCTCAATGAGGAATTTCACAGCAGACCTAGAGACTGTTGACTGGCCTACAGAATTCTCCAATGCCAGTGGTATTGACGACTGGACAGACATTTTTCTTAACAAAATACTTAGACTATACAACAAACATTGTCCTATAAAAACGAAACAGATCACGAATAAACGGCTTGGTTGCCCATGGCTAACCAGCAGCATTCTGAAATCCATTGATAAGAAACATCAATATGAAAAGCAATATAGACAGGGCTTAATACACAAAGATATTCTTAAACAATATTCAACAGTTCTCACCAAATTAATAAAGAAAGCCAAACAACTGTACTACTCCAGCAGATTCACTGACACAAGAGGAGATATAAAAAAAGACCTGGAAAACACTTTACCAGAATCTGGGGACCGACAAACTGAAAAAAAAACAAGAATATTGTCCTAACCAAACCTAATAAAACACCCTTGCATCCTACTGATACAGCTAGCAAGATAAACGACTTTTTCTCAAACATAGGATCAAATCTTGCCAGTAAAATCCCACGTACCAATGCCTGTGCCGGGGACTACCTAGATGGGAATTTCCCAAATTCCTTCTATCTTGTACCAACTGAGCCCACGGAAGTCACCGCGATCATAAAGTCACTTAAAAATAACTCGGGGAATCTGTCTCACTTCCCACCATTATTGTACAAGCGAGCCGCCCATGTCATTTCGCATGCTATTACATTACTTTTTAACAAGTCACTAGAAACTAGCACTTTCCCGACACTACTCAAGACAGCAAGGGTTACACCAATACATAAAAGTGGTGACCCTACAGACATAAACAACTATAGGCCAATATCAAACTTACCATTGCTATACAAAATCTTTGAGAAACTCATGCACAGGAGACTATATTCATTCATAACATCACAAAACATACTCATCCCCTGCCAATTTGGATTCAGGAAAAATAAAAGCACTAATGATGCAATTATAAAAATGCTAGACCTGCTTTACAAAGCATTGGAAAATAAGGAATATCCGCTAGGAATTTTTATTGACCTAAGAAAAGCGTTTGACACAGTAGACCACGGCATCCTACTCCTCAAACTTGACCACTATGGTATAAGAGGCCATGCGCTTGCATATTTTAAATCCTACCTTTCTAATAGGTATCAGTATGTCACCATTAAAGACACAGCATCATCAATATGGCCACTTGATACTGGAGTTCCGCAGGGAAGTGTCCTTGGACCCCTGCTCTTCCTCATTTACATCAATGATCTTCCAAACATATCCCAACACCTGAAACCCATTCACTTTGCTGACGACACAACTTATGTCATCTCCCACCCTAATCTTGCCACCCTCAACACCATTGTTAACGAGGAGCTGCTCAAAATATCGACTTGGATGGCAGCCAATAAACTTACACTTAACACTTATGTTTGGTAGCAGAGCAGGTGTTGCGAAACTTAACATTAAGATCGACAACACTCTAATTGCCAGACATAATGAGGGCAAATTCCTTGGCCTATACCTAAACAACAACCTAAATTTCAGCACCCATATCCAACACATAACAAAAAAAATATCCAAAACGGTGGGGATCCTCTCCAAGATACGATACTACGTACCGCAAACTGCCCTTCTCACACTATACCATTCACTTATATACCCATACCTCACCTATGCTATCTGTGCTTGGGGTTCAACTGCAGCAACACACCTAAAGCCAATAATAACCCAACAAAAAGCCGCTGTAAGAATAATCACTAAATCCCATCCCTGGCAACACCCCCCCCCCCACTCTTCATAGATCTAAACTTACTCCCTGTTCAGAACATCCACACTTACTACTGTGCAATCTATATCTACAGGACCTTAAATTCCAATATTAACCTTGATCTAAAACGCTTTCTTGATAGTTGTGACAGGATCCACAGGCACAACACCAGACACAAACATCTCTATGACATTCCTCGTGTTCAACTGAACCTTTACAAAAATTCCAAGTATTTCAAAGGACCTAAAATCTGTAACACCCTACCTGAAAACTCTAGAACTGCAGACTCATTCATCACTTTCAAAACTACAGTTAGAAAACATCTTATCTCCCTGATCCACCCCGACAACTAACTACATGATAACAACCTGGTGGTTCAAAATTACATTCACTCACACCACTGACTATAAACCCAGAAATACTAATCTTAATCTTAAAATAATGAACCCTAACTAGTCATAAGTTTGCCTATGTTACTCAAATATAGACACTTTGTATTGTGCCAAAACAAAAGCATTCACATTGCTAAACTCACAAATTATGATGTAGTCACTTAGCCTTAATATAGGAAGAGGGGTGAGTAGTATTTACTATTTGTAGCCCGCCTGGGCTACACCTACCGGCTACCTACACTGTGGCCCAGAGCCATATTATTAACATCGACATGCCTTGTTCACTGAATTTAATAATTTCTAACAACTACCTTTAGATGCCATCATAAACGAAGGTGGAAGTAATGAATAATTACTTTTTTTTTTTTTTTTTTTTCCATTGCTGCAGCTGCAGCCGCAGCAAGCAGCAACAAGGCTGCTCCTATATCTTGCCGTCCCCTGGGCCTATCCGAACTCCAGTGATGGCCAAATTTGCAAGTACTGCTGCAACAACATGCAAGTAAACTATAGTGACATAAAAAACTGACGGTGACGACAACGAAATGGACTAAATATGACAGAAGAGGGACTGGCATTCAAGTACCAGACCTGCTGCCAGACGTGAACCAGACACGAGACGTTTTCCACTAAATGAAATAACTGACCTCCATATCAACTGCACCAGTGTTTAACGGGAAGACAACATGGCAGAAAACCTGATCAACTAAATCTCCAAGGAAATGACAGGTCTGTAGGACTTTTTTCTTCAGTGCCAAACGAGGGAAAGATTTGAGCCTTTAAACATGGCTGACCGGCATCCAAACAGCAGCTACTGCCAGACGTACAACTAGCGAAGTGAAATTCTCATCTTTGCTGACGTTCATCTGTTGACAGTAGCATCATATCTGTACCACTATCATATCACCTGTACCAGTGCTAACGAGAGGGAAACACAGGAGACATCGTCAAATCAACAGTACAAAACTCCAAGGTGTAGGACGGTTATCCCTCAGTGCCAGTCGTGGGAAAGAAGTGAATAGTTAAATAGTCAAGGTTAATGTTTTAGTAGCTGACCTATATTCAGCTGACCAGTGTACAGTGAGAGAATCATAGCAGAAAAAGCCAAATATATCTATAAACTCAAGGAAAGTCAGGTGGCGTTACTCCCCTCAGTGTTTTAAAAATGGCTGAGTCAGCAGACCAGGTCAGGAGACAACAACACCACACAACCCCCGATAAATGGAATTGAGGGGGATTTGGAAGGATAAAACCATTGATTAAACCTTTCTGATCTACCAGAATGGAAAGGAGTTAGAAGTTAATTGGTGAAGCCAGACTGTGAAGTGAGGTGGGTAGGGGAGTGTGTAATAAGGGGTTAACTGTAAGGGTTTTGTGAAGTTAAGGGAAAAGTGAGCAGTGAAGAGGGTTTTGAAGAGGAAATTTTACTAGTAATTCAGTGTGATTGCTAAAGCAGATACTAAGTGTACTAGGGACTGGAAAAGAGAAATAAATATTATTGTATATGAGTAAAAGAGCGAAGAGTGAAAATGGCAGGCATTAGGGGGGTACAGGCTGCCATAATTATATTTATATTTCTTCTTCAATTCCATGAAGAAAGAAATCAGTCATGGGGGTTGGAAAAGGTGAATGGAGTAACAGCGCCCTAGACAGTAAAAGCCCAACAGTTGCCATCCTACCAGAAAAGTAAACCTCACTATCGCCGCAAGGTATGGTAACACCGCATACCCAAACAAAAACAATGGCACACAGCTCTTATTGTAGCGCTCTTAAGTGGTGATATCCAAATTAATCCAGGACCTCAAACTATTGTGCAGAGGCAAAACAGACAGATAAATGACGGCGATACTGACGGTCTAGTAGCTAGGGATGATAACCTTAACTCCATATGTAATGCATACATAGGTCAATGTGAGACAATACAGCCATTATTATCTCAAACACTACCAAACAGATGCATACACTGTACTAAAGTACGCATGAAAAACAGAAAAGGCACCTTATGTAAAATGTGTAAGGGGTGGGTGCATGATGGATGTATGTACAATTATAGCAACGGTGCCAGAATTCATTTTGTGTGTAACAAATGCACTTTGGCACAGTTACCCTTTAGCAGTGATGACATTGATTTACCTAATTTTAATACAAATGACCCATTGCCATATATTGATGATTATGATTGTTTTATGAAAACAGGCCTTCACTTTATTCATGTCAATGCAAGATCACTTCTTCCTAAATTGGCAGAGATTAGGATTCTAGCTAACAAAATTAGGGCGGCAGTTATAACCATCTCTGAATCTTGGTTGGATGATACGGTGACTGACGACGAGGTCAAAATAGAAGGTTACAATATAAAACGCTTAGATAGGAACAGAAAGGGTGGTGGAGTATGTGCCTACATTAGAAATGACTTAGCTTACAACCCAAGACCTGATTTAAATAACAATAAACTGGAGATTCTATGGTTTGAAGTGCTGCTTCCCAAGACCAAACCCATCTTAGTAGGAACTAGTTACCGCCCTCCTACCCAGGACCAGTTCTTAGAAGACTTTTCCAGAGTCTTGTCCGGAGTTGAAAACAATTGCGAGACAATAATACTGGGCGACTTCAATATCTGTTTTCAGCAGCAAAATAACGGGCTATGCAAAAGGTATAAGCAAATTCTAGGATTAAATAGCTACACCCAACTAATTAATACACCAACCCGGATTACACAGTTCTCAGCCACCCTAATTGACCACATACTTTGTAACCGCGCTGAGAACATTAGTCAGTCAGGCGTCATTACCACAGGTCTTAGTGATCATTTCATCATTTACTGCACCAGGAAAATCACTAGGGATAGGATAGGCCTACACAGGACAATAAAAATGAGGTCAACTAGAAACTACAGTAAAGAAACACTGGTAAATAGGCTACACAATTGTGACTGGACAGAGATAACAAGTTGCACGGACGTAAACGATGCCTGGGAAAAATTCAAAACAATGTTCACTACCATTCTTAATAATATTGCACCAGTTAAAGAGGTTAGGATTAAACGAAGAACTGAACCCTGGATGACTACCGAGATATTAGATAATATGAAATTCAGAGACCAGCTGCTAAAAAGATTTAAAGCAAACAGACAGGATATTGCAGCACTAAATGAATTCCAAAGGGTGAGGAACAGAGTACAGAGGCTTATAAAAGGAGCAAAGGCAAAGCACTATTGCTCAAAAATTGAAGAGTATAAGCATAACCCCAGAAAGCTCTGGCAACAACTAAAACAGTTGGGGTATAGCCATAAGCCAGTAGATAGGTCTAACATAGTACTCACTATCGATAATGAGGTATGCCACGAAACATCTAAGGTGGCAAATTGCTTGAATTCCTACTACACATCTGTTGCATCAACACTAGTAAGTAAACTACCAGCTGCATAAAATACCTTTAACACAGATTCTGATAAGTTTCAAACATACTATACCAATAAAGGGGTAACCCCAAACAGTTGTCAACTAGTAAGTGTATCTCATGACTTCATTCAAAAAGAACTAAGCAGGTTAAACCCAACTAAGAGCACAGGCCCTGATAACATCCCGTCTAAGTTCCTAAAAGATGGTGCTTCTGAACTGTCAATCCCTATTGCTCACATAATAAATCTATCAATCACCACTAATACCGTACCGGAGGGGTTCAAGGAGGCCAGAGTTACTCCTATCTTCAAGAAAAATAATAGGTCTGATATAAGCAACTATAGACCTGTTAGTATACTCAGTATAATATCTAAAATTCTGGAGAGGGCGGTGTATTCTCAAGTACCTTAATGACAACAGCATTCTCCATAGCTATCAATCGGGCTTTAGAGGATCCTACTCAACCGATACCTCCCTTATTAATCTGATGGATTACCTGAGAACTGAAATGTCAAAAGGGAACCTCATAGGTATGGTAACCTTAGACCTGAAAAAGGCCTTCGATACTGTCAACCACAATATATTATGTAAGAAACTTCAAGCTATCGGTATAGGTTCTGTAGACTGGTTTAAGTCCTACCTTAGCAACAGGAGACAAATAGTCAAAATCAACAAAACGGAATCAGAACCCCTGCCGATAACATGTGGAGTTCCCCAAGGTAGTATTCTGGGTCCCTTATTATTCTTATGTTATGTCAATGATATGCCTATCAGTGTCAAGTGCAAACTCCTACTGTATGCAGATGACAGTGCTCTGTTAGTGACAGGTAAAGACCCACAAGATATTGCTAATGTTTTAACACTGGAACTGGAGTCCTGCAGCAAATGGTTAGTAGACAACAAACTATCATTACACCTAGGGAAAACTGAAGCCATTCTCTTTGGAACGAAACATAAACTGAGAAGGGTAAATAATTTTAATGTTCAGTGTAATGGGGAGTCCATCACTTTGGTTTCATCAGTAAAATATCTGGGAATCCCCTTTGACCCATGCATGTCAGGAGAATTGATAGGGAACAGTGTAGTAAAGAAAGCGAATGCCAGACTGAAGTTCCTGTATAGACAAGCACAGTGTCTACCTGCTGAGGCTCGCAGGACCCTATGTCTAGCCCTTATACAATGCCATATGGATTACGCTTGCTCTTCATGGTACTCTGTCACACTTGTTACTGCTGTCACTCTTGTTACTGCTGTTACCCTTGTTTCTGTCACACTTGTTACTACTGTCACACTTATTTCTGCCACACTTGTTTCTGTCACACTTGTTACTACAGTCACATTTGTTACTACTGTCACACTTGTTACTAAGGTCACACTTATTACTATCACACTTTTTTGTGTCACACTTGTTATTACTGTCACACTTGTTACATCTGTCACACTTGTTACTACTGTCACACTTGTTTCTGCCACACTTGTTACTACTGTCACACTTGTTACTACTGTCACACTTGTTTCTACTGTCACACTTGTTTCTACTGTCACACTTGTTACTGTTGTCACACTTATTATTACTGTCACACTTGTTACTCTCACACTTGTTACTACTGTCACACTTGTTTCTGTCACACTTGTTACTGTCACAGTTGTTACTTTCACAGTTGTTGCTGTCACACTTGTTTCTGTCACGCTTGTTACTGTCACACTTATTACTACTGTCACACTTATACATACACTTATTAGTTGTGGTTAACTTTACATTGATCTTTTACCATCCCATAAACCAAGGGAGCAGCATACTGCAATGCGTTGGTTGCTGAATAAGGCTCACGTTGTCAACCAAATAGGATCATTGCAGGATTGACTGTTACATTGGCCCTTCATGCTGTCTGTTTATAGATAGCTGCAGTCAGATTATGGACCTAACAAAGTTTATCCCAAAGACTTCTTACATTCTTACAAGTGGCCCTCTAATGGTATGACCATAACCAAGTAACTCTTGCATTTTCCCTAATTACCTGCTTACCTAATTACCGCATATGCTCTCAACATAAGTGGTGGAAAATCTTAAGAGCGCCTTGGCTTTCGGATAGTACATGGAAATGTTACATCAGTTGGCATATGCATCCTAAAATGACCAGAACTTCAAGAATATCTTTGTTTTGAAGCTTTAGCCCTAGTCGTATTGAATCTTCCAAGGCACCCCTTTCATAAAAAATATCACCATAGCTCTTATTATGGATCTCACAGTGATCCACCATAAGAGTACTACTTCAGGGTATCAACTAGAACAATACATAATGCTCAACAAAATCTCGCTAACGTGTCCAAGGCATGGATGGGTCCACACACTCAACAGTCAACCTAGAGAGAAGTTCACCAAACGTCGGTATACGATGCAATAATATAATCATTCAGCGCTGTACCGTGGTGCAGGTTTAATGGGACATCCAGATTTGCCTCTAACCTGAAAAGTGATATTCGTCATGGCATAGGCAGCGACAAGTATTCAGTGGTGGCGTTGTCTTGATTTTTTCCCTTGAACTGGCGTTGTTGTAGGGGTTTTGCCTGAGGGAACCGGAGCTGATCTCCACACTGCTGGATCGAACTTAAAGTGCTGTTTGAATCCTACGACTTCAGCAAATCTCCTTGATTTTAATTATAAAATATTTATTTAATTGAGACTCACGGTTAGAGGAACAGAACCCACAGTGTGAGGAACTGAACCCACAGTGTGCGAAACAGAGACCCCACTGTGTAACAGAGATGCGCAGAGTTTGAAACAGAAACCCACAGTGTGAAACAGAGACCTGCAGTATATGAAGCAGAGACCTACAATGTAACAGTGACACAAAACGTGTGTAACAGAAACCCCGTCGTGTATGAAACAGAAATCCATAGAGTATTTAATAGAGACCAGCTATGTAACAGGCCCCACAGTGTGTGGAACAGATGCCCACATTGTGTTAAACAAATACCTGTGGTGTGAAGAGCAGACACCCCATACTATGTGGGACAGAGACCCACACTATGTGGTACAGAGACCCAGTGTGTGGAACAGATATCCACAAGATATCCACAGAGACCCCGAAGACCAAAAGTATGTGGGTGAGAAAGCCACAGCATGTGCAACATAGTCGACAGTCTGTGACAGACTCGGGTTACCTGAGGTCTGTCATTACCAACAACAGTCTGGGATCAAAACAAAACAATACACACAATTCCTGCCAATTTCTTACCCTTGAATATCCCATAGTTTAGATGTTACTCTGAACAATGTCAATTTTGATGGGATTTAATTAAATTACCATCACTCCTGGAATAAATGAAACTTTACATAAAACACAATTTAATCTAATGTGTAATGCAGAGTATTTACAATAAATAAATATTACATGAATTATTTCAAATATAACTATGTATAAGGCAGAGAAATGATTATCTCCAATACTGCGACAGACTACCCAAGTCATACAATATGAGAGTGCCCAAGGCATACAATATGAGTGCCCAGGGCATACAATATGAGAGTGCCCGGGGCATACAATATGAGTGCCCAGGGCATACAATATGAGTGCCCAGGGCATACAATATGAGTGCCCAAGGCATACAATATGAGTGCCCAAGGCATACAATATGAGTGCCCAGGGCATACAATATGAGAGCGCTCAGGGCATGCAATACGAGAGTGCCCAAGGTATACAATATGAGTGCCCACGGCATACAATATGAAAGCGTCCAGGGCATACAGTATGAGAGTGCCCAGGGCATGCAATAGTGTATTCGAGACATACGATAAACAGAGTGGCCGGGGCATATGATAAAGAGAGTGCCCAGTGAAATCAGTTTAGAGGCTACATGGGGCATACGATATAATGTAGTTAAAGTACATCTAAAACTTTGTGTATGTGAAAGAGGTAAGGTCTATGAAATTTAAGTTAGTTATGCCTGGACCTTCATGTAAAGCAGTATCAACTGCTTCTAAGATGACAGGTTACGTCTAAATTCAACTATCACAGCAACAGAAGAGGAGCACCAAGAAACTGCTGTATCCATAACAGTTCACAAGAAAAACAATGATTCTTAAGATATTTAAGGAGATCATCTCTTCTCTACGCAAGTATAATATAATCCAACCACCAGATTGGCTGAGAGAGATAGGGAAAGGGTGGGAAGGGGTTGCCACTGCAGTGTATATGATATATACACACACACCAAAAAATTAATTTTCGGTTAGAGCCCTCTGGGTCTATATGTTGGATTAAAGTTAAGAAATGGAAACACGATTTAATATTTTACTTTTATTAACACATTGGCCGTTTCCCACCAAGGCAAGGTGAACCGAAAAAGAAGAAACACTTTCATCATTCATTCTATCACTGTCCAGCCAGAGGCGGACTGACACTACGGTTATAAAAATTGCAACATATCAACAACCCTCCTTCATAGTGCAGGCACTGTACTTCCCACCTCCAGGATTCAAGTCCAGCTAACTGGTTTCGATGAATCCCTTCATAAACTTTACTTTGCTCACACTCCAACAGCACGTCAGGTCATAAAAACTGCTAGTCTGCACTCGCTCTTAACATGCTCACCCACGCTTGCTGGAAGTCCAAGCCCCTCGTACACAAAACGTTCTTTATTCTCCCCCTTTAACCTTTCATAGGACGACCTCTACCCCGCCTTCCTTCTAACAGCATTTATATGCCTTCTAAGTCAATTTACTTTATTTAATTCTCTGTAATATCCGAACCACCTTAACCCTTCCTCTGAACTATAGATAATACTTATAGACAACCCGCATCTTCTAATCTCCAAGCTATGCATTATATTCACACCACACATTGCCCTCAGACACGACATCTCCACTGCCTCCAGCTTTCTCCTTGTTGCAACATTTACCACCCATGTTTCACACCTATATAAGAGCGTTGGTGCTCCTATCATACATTTCACTCTTTCCGTTCTATGTCTCCACAGACTTTTCAGTGCTCCACTCATCTAATACCCCTCATCAGTTGGATGATTCACCTCGTCTTTCATAGACCCATCTGCTGACAAGTCCACTCCCAAATATCTGAATACATTCACTTCCTCCATACTCCCTCCCTACAATCTCACATCCTATCTTTCATGACCTATTTTTTTGTCATTCTCGTTACCTTGCTGATTCCTACATTCACTTTTAATTTCCTTTTTTTACATATCCATCCAAATTCGTTCACAAACCTTTGTAACTTCTCTTCAGAATCTCCCGATAGCACAGTGTCATCAGCAAAGAGCAACTCTGACAACTCCCACTTTGTGTTAGAATCTTTATCTTTTAACCCCACACCTCTTGCCAACACCCGAGCATTCACTTCTCATACAGCCCCATCTATATATTGAACAACCATGATGACACCTCGCATCTCTGTCTAAGGCCTACTTTTACTGGGAAATAATTTCCCTCTCTCCTATATACTCTAACCTGAGCCTCACTATCCTTGTAACAACTCTTTACCCCTTTCAGTAACCTACCACCTATTCCATTCATTTGCAACATCTGCCACATTGCTTCCCTATCCACTCTGTCATATGCCTTTTCCAAATAAATAAATGCAATGAAAACCTCTTTAATTTTATCTAAATACTGTTCACCTATATGCTTCACTGTAAACACTTGTCTACACGCCCCCTCCCTTCCTAATGTCTCCTTGTTCATTTACGATCCTGCTCTCCGTCTTGCTCTTAAATCTTTCAATAATAACTCTTCCATACACTCTAAGAGGCATATTCAACAGGCTTATTCCTGTATAATTTTTCCAATCTTTTTTGTCCCTTATACAAAGGAATTTTCTGCCAATCTCGATGTCCCTTCTCTTCTTCCATACATTTATTAAATTAAAGCACCAACCATTCCAAAACTATATCCCTTCCTGCTTCTATCATTCCTGTCTTTATTTCATCATTCCCAGCTGCTTTTCCCCCTTTCGTTCTTCACACTGCCTCACGCACCTCCCATACACTCACAAGTGGCTCTTAATCACTGCTACAAGATGTTATGCCTCCCTGCTCAGTGCAAGAAATCACACCTTCCTCATTGTCATCAGCATTTAATAGTTCCTGAAAATATTCTTTCCATCTTCCGGATACTTCCAACTCTACATCTAATAATTCTCCTCTCCTATTTTTAACTGTCAAATCCATTCGTTCCCTAGGCTTTCTTAACTTATTATTCTGGCTCCAAAACTTTTTATTATTCTCAGCAAAATCTGTTGATAGTATCTCACTCACTCTGTTATATGCTCTTCTCTTCTACCTTCTTAAATCTACTCCATACCTCTTAAATATCATTTCCTATATACTTACTTGCCCATCTTTATATCAGTAGTTGTTTATGTCTTACCCTTACTGTCTCCATCTATAGTTTATAAACCTTCAGGAGGGGAGCTAATGTTTTTAAGAGTAATAAAAAAGGAAAATTGAAAAATTATGGAAAAAAAATGTTTACTTACTGAAAAAATAGTGCAAAACTCTGGGCAACATGTTGATGTAATTAGCTTGTTTCTATCATATTTCTAAGTATGTTTTTCCAAAAATGTAATTTTTTCCTTGCTTTCATGAAAAAGACATAAGAGCATAAGAAAGAAGGACCACTGCAACAGGTCTACTGACCCGATGGCAATTTGCTTTTTTTTTCCTCCAAAAATTGCGATTTTTATGATTGTTTCATTCTAAATACACTACATTGCAACTTTTCTGAGGACTCCATTCAAATGCAGTGAGTGATGATAATAGCTCAGTCACCTGTGGGGCTGTCAACATGTGTTGAGGTGTGTAACATAGTGAAATGTGGCGTGCCATGACCGTAGAGTTTTACAGAAAACGTAATACATATATGTATAACTCAGGCATAAGTTACTGACATCATTTTTCCATTTTTCCCGAGAAGTATTTATAGCAGTGTCATGTTTTTTTGCACACGTTATTGAGTAATGATAGTTCTATTAACATGTAAAGGGGATTTGCCATATTGTTTACATTTTTTATTATGCAATCTATTGACATTATCGCCCTTATCTTTCATCTGATGTCAACTAGATCATTGTACATCTTACCAATTTTCTAGAAAAGGGAGAGTTTTATGCCTATCGAATAGGGCACTATTTATTCTTTTCCAATCTTTTAAGGCAAAAAGTCATTATAGTGTATAGGCTTAAAATGCTGCTTAATTCATCGTAAAAATTTAATTGAAATTGAACCAAAAAAAAAAAAAAAATTATTTCGTTAGCACCTTCCTTCAAATCTCTGTTATTTGCTGATGCATCTCCTTGTGTAAAAGAATTTAATTTTAAACGTCCTAGGAAGGACATCAGAATAGTAATGGTAAACCAGCCACCTGCGAGTAACTTAACTTTTTATATTTCAAAACACTGCTTACTTCAATTATACAATGGACAAGAAATAATGTTCGACACAGTAGCATAGGTACGAATATCAATTTATTCATAAGTCATATTATGTGCAGCAGCAGAACACAAGCAGTATTACTGTACTTAGTAACATAAACATAAGTACGAGTAAATTTAACTCAGTAATAAGCAAAATATTATGTACATTAGCATAGCATATATTTTTATTACAATACATCTGAGCACTGAATTATATCAGAGTTAATGTTTAAGAAGTTTACTAAAAATGCTTCAAACCGTTCTAAATTGTCGAAATATGCATACAATAACATTTAAGCTTACTTTTCTTAATTTTTTAATGTTTCATTAATTTTTAAAAAATAATTTAAAAAACTAGATAAAATATTTTACTGTATAATTGTTCGGGGTTTATGAAGAATATCTAAGTCCACTGAGGTGGGTAACTATAATTAATCATATAAAATACTATATTCATACTTGTGGCTACACAAGACAGTTATACAAAAGGAGATTATATTTAAACGGTGACCCTTGTGGGTCTAGCGCTTAGTTATGATTATAACAATATGTTTAACCACTGCAAATTATTTCCCGTAATTACGAATAACTGCGGCTAAAAGAGGAATTCTCAGGATGCCCAATAACAGTAGATAATAAGTAATTTGGGGCCTTTAGCAGACACCCATAATAACACCCCACTCGCCTCTGTGGCTGGATAGCTACTGACTTGGAAAACCAAGCACACACACTTTTCTACATCAGAGTTCTTGATCAGTCAATTCAAACTCGGTGAAATATGAGCCAGGAGTCCGGGTCGGGAAACACTTGTCCTGTTTCCTGACGAACCTTACCTAATCTAACCTAGCCAATTGCAATTGCTTAGTCTCCCTCACTATTAAGTTTCATACAAGGCTGTAATTTTATCTCGCTTGCCATGCAACCTCCCTGCCACATTTATACTTAAAAAAATATGAAGATAATTTCATGATGAAAATTCTGAGATAATGTGTTTATTGAATTATAGAAGATGGAATAGATATACAGCATTTTATTCTTGGCTACTTACGTACAGGTTTCCTATGTTAAAAACTACCGGAATGAAATATACATATGTAAATTACAAAGTATGGACATATACAAATAAATGTAAACAAATAAATGGCGCAAAATTATTCCTATATAGGCTTATAACACGACCAGGCTTAGCAAAATTTCCTGATTTCTGATTAATTAGGCACTTTTGCAATATTTAGGTATTTTTATTCTGGAAACGTTTCGCCAGCCAGTGGTTTCTTCAGTCCAATACAGAGAAGAACGATGGAAGCTGAGAAGTGTGAGCTAATCAGTCCCTTAGTCTGGAGTTTCCTGTATTAGACTGAAGAAGCCACAGGCTGGAGAAATGTTTCCAGAACGAAGATTCTCAAATATTACAACCTGACGATTTTCTAAATATTTAGACCAATTTATAAATTCTGACTACGACAGGGACTAGATAACCATCAACGTGATGGAGAGAAACCAAGTTGCTTCCGTAGTGTTATTACGCGCTATCTCTTAACATCCGTCACTGCTTCCGTAGTGTTATTACGCGCTATCTCTTAACATCCGTCACTGCTTCCATAGTGTTATTACGCGCTATCTCTTAACATCCGTCACTGCTTCTGTAGTGTTATTACAAGCTATCTCTTAACATCCGTCACTGCTTCTGTAGTGTTATTACAAGCTATCTCTTAACATCCGTCACTGCTTCTGTAGTGTTATTACAAGCTATCTCTTAACATCCGTCACTGCTTCTGTAGTGTTATTACATGCTATCTCTTAACATCCGTCACTGCTTCTGTAGTGTTATTACACGCTATCTCTTAACATCCGTCACTGCTTCCGTAGTGTTATTACACGCTATCTCTTAACATCCGTCACTGCTTCCGTAGTGTTATTACAAGCTATCTCTTAACATCCGTCACTGCTTCTGTAGTGTTATTACAAGCTATCTCTTAACATCCGTCACTGCTTCTGTAGTGTTATTACAAGCTATCTCTTAACATCCGTCACTGCTTCTGTAGTGTTATTACAAGCTATCTCTTAACATCCGTCACTGCTTCTGTAGTGTTATTACAAGCTATCTCTTAACATCCGTCACTGCTTCTGTAGTGTTATTACAAGCTATCTCTTAACATCCGTCACTGCTTCTGTAGTGTTATTACAAGCTATCTCTTAACATCCGTCACTGCTTCCGTAGTGTTATTACATGCTATCTCTTAACATCCGTCACTGCTTCTGTAGTGTTATTACACGCTATCTCTTAACATCCGTCACTGCTTCTGTAGTGTTATTACACGCTATCTCTTAACATCCGTCACTGCTTCCGTAGTGTTATTACACGCTATCTCTTAACATCCGTCACTGCTTCCGTAGTGTTATTACAAGCTATCTCTTAACATCCGTCACTGCTTCCGTAGTGTTATTACAAGCTATCTCTTAACATCCGTCACTGCTTCTGTAGTGTTATTACAAGCTATCTCTTAACATCCGTCACTGCTTCCGTAGTGTTATTACATGCTATCTCTTAACATCCGTCACTGCTTCTGTAGTGTTATTACAAGCTATCTCTTAACATCCGTCACTGCTTCCGTAGTGTTATTACACGCTATCTCTTAACATCCGTCACTGCTTCTGTAGTGTTATTACAAGCTATCTCTTAACATCCGTCACTGCTTCCGTAGTGTTATTACAAGCTATCTCTTAACATCCGTCACTGCTTCCGTAGTGTTATTACACGCTATCTCTTAACATCCGTCACTGCTTCTGTAGTGTTATTACAAGCTATCTCTTAACATCCGTCACTGCTTCTGTAGTGTTATTACAAGCTATCTCTTAACATCCGTCACTGCTTCTGTAGTGTTATTACAAGCTATCTCTTAACATCCGTCACTGCTTCCGTAGTGTTATTACAAGCTATCTCTTAACATCCGTCACTGCTTCTGTAGTGTTATTACAAGCTATCTCTTAACATCCGTCACTGCTTCCGTAGTGTTATTACAAGCTATCTCTTAACATCCGTCACTGCTTCTGTAGTGTTATTACAAGCTATCTCTTAACATCCGTCACTGCTTCTGTAGTGTTATTACACGCTATCTCTTAACATCCGTCACTGCGTCTGTAGTGTTATTACAAGCTATCTCTTAACATCCGTCACTGCTTCCGTAGTGTTATTACAAGCTATCTCTTAACATCCGTCACTGCTTCTGTAGTGTTATTACAAGCTATCTCTTAACATCCGTCACTGCTTCTGTAGTGTTATTACACGCTATCTCTTAACATCCGTCACTGCGTCTGTAGTGTTATTACACGCTATCTCTTTAACATCCGTTACTGCTTCCGTAGTGTTATTACAAGCTATCTCTTAACATCCGTCACTGCTTCTGTAGTGTTATTACACGCTATCTCTTAACATCCGTCACTGCTTCTGTAGTGTTATTACAAGCTATCTCTTTAACATCCGTCTTCATTATTACGCCGTTTAACCTGACAGCAGAAATTCACAGGCCGTAAGACTACTTTAATTTCAGAATGTTTCACAACCAAGCTGCAGTCTATCAAAGGGGTTTCCAACCTTGTAGTAGACTTCAGCTTGTACCCCTTGGGCATTGTGACATGTTCCCATGTACCTTTAAAATTTAGGAATCAAAAATTTACAAAATTATACGATATTTATATTATTTTCTTTGAAATTTGTATGTGTAAAGATTATATACTATTGATAACATCAATAACTTGAACTCAGTGTATTTATAAAATATATATATCTGTTCCATATATATCTGTTATATACAGTAATCATGACTAATGAGTAAAAGTAGACAAAACTTGTTAGAATAATATACTAAAACTAAATACGAATACTAATGAGATGAATGAACCTGTTTTTTTCGGCAACAAGTTCAATAATACGAGAGGAAACTTTAGTAACTGCACGACGTATATATTCAGTTGCTTTGAGATTTGATCTGTGTTGACTTAATCCCCAGCAACACTTAAAATGCTAACTCACAAAGCCATGTTGATGGGAATAACAGTAGTGCTTGAATAGCGGCTTCAGCAACCCGTTTAGCGTCTCACACTAAGAATCACATAAATTCTTTTCAGAATATTCATCACTTGCAGAATCATCAAATCGGAGTTCTTCCAGCTCCTCGTGAATAGCTCTCTCAGCCAGCATCACCTGAGCATTTGCAGTGTAAGGATTCCGAAGATACACTCATTCATCTTCACTAATGTATCTAAGTGTGTGTGTGTGTGTGTGTGTGTGTGTGTGTGTGTGTGTGCTTACCTACTTGTACACACCTGCTTGCGGTTTAAGGGATCTAGTCGTGGCTCCTGGCCCCGCCTCCTCACTGGTCGCTACTGGGTCCTCTCTCTTTCCCCTGCTCCATCAACTTTATCAAGCCTCGTCTATGTCACTTCCCAGACTATGCCACTTGTGACTAAAGAATACTTCCTAACATCCCTTTTGCTCATCTGAGTCTTCAACTTCCAATTGTGAGCCCTTGTTTCTGTGTCCAATCTCTGGAACACCCTATTTCTGTCCACTTTGTCAATTCCTCACAGTATTTTGTAAGTCGTTATCATGTCTTCCCTAACCCTTCTGTCCTCTAGTGTCGTCAGGCCAATTTCTCTAAATCTTTCTTCGTAGGACATTCCCCTTTGCACTGAAACTAGCCTTGTTGCAAACCTTTGCATTTTCTCTAATTTGTTGACCTGCTTGATCAGGCGTGGGCTCCAAATTGGCGCTGCATACTCCAGTATGGGCCTGACGTATACGGTGTATAGAGTCTTGAACGATTACCTACTGAGGTATTGGAACTCTATTCTCAGGTTTGCCAGGCTCCCATATATTGCAGCAGTTATCTGGTTGATGTGTGCCTCAGAAGATATGCTTGGTGTTATACTCACCCAAAGATCCTTTTCTTTGAGTGAGGATTGCAGTCTTTGGCAACCTAGCCTATACTCTGTCTGCGGTCTTCTTTGCCTTTCCCCGAACTTCATGACCGCATTTGGTTGGGGTAAACTCGATGAATCAGTTGCTGGACCAAGCTTCCAGCCTGTCCACGTCTCTTCGTAGTCCTGCCTGATCCTCATGCGATTTAGTTTTCTTCATTAATTTCACATCATCTGCAAACAAGGACACTTCTGAGTCTATCCCTTCCGTTACGTCATTCACGTATACCAAAAATAGCACTGGTCCTAGGACTGACCCCTGTGTGTGTGTGTGTGTGTGTGTGTGTGTGGAGTTCGAGAGGGTGAGTGGCAAATATGCTGGTTGTTGATGTCTGTAGATGAAATACGCTAAATGGAACTCATTGTAAGAAGTAATGAAACTAATTGACAAACATGAGTATCTCTTATCTGAAAAATTTTACGCGTGTAACTTTGCTCACAAATGACACCAACTCCTCTCACGACTAATTCTTGTGGATAACTTAAAGCAGAGAGCTCTCGGCTACCCTCGTATGTCTCTAGATTAGACTAGAACACATTCAGAATGCGTTCTGTATGATTTTTACGAGAGTATTAATTTTGAAGTGCTACATACATGCAACTTTGTAACAGGAAAGAGGAAAGAGAGCTTATCTAGTTTACTGCTTTCTTTATCAGCTGATTTGTAACAAGGATGTTCTGTATTGCTTATATTCTACATTACGTATAGTGTACACTGCTGTACAGTGTACATTGCACACTGTACAGCAGTGTACACAATGGTTATACTCTCAGAGGTTTATGTACCTCTGGGAGTACATGTAGCCTAGGTTGGGAACTCCTGATCTATCATAAGAGCAATAAATATAGGCAAGGCAGGATAGTTACGACGTCATCTCAGCCTGTTCTCGAGGCTATCAAATGAGGGGCAAGTTGCCCTTTCCCACTACATGTTCTTGTATACACTGTATAAACCTAATAGAATAGCTACTATATACATAGAGATAGCATTTGGGATTCCACTTCCTACTGCACAAACAAGAGTTACGTAGAAGCCAACTATGACCATTCTAACTGTTAATGATAATACACAAGATACGTATGGTATGTGAAATAAAGACCCACAGTGTATGGAACAGAGGCCCAGAATGTGTGGAACAGGGAACCACAGTGTGTGGAACAGGGAACCACAGTGTGTGGAACAGGGAACCACAGTGTGTGGAACAGGGAACCACAGTGTGTGGAACAGAGACCCGCAGTGAATGGAAGAGACCCACAGTGTGTGTAGAACAGAGAACCACAATGTGTGTGGAACAGAGACCCACAGTGTGTGTGGAACAGAGACCCACAGTGTGTATGTGGAACAGAGACCCACAGTGTGTATGTGGAACAGAGACCCACTGTGTGTGTGTGGAACAGAGACCCACAGTGTGTGTGTGTGGAACAGAGACCCACAGTGTGTGTGTGTGGAAGAGACCCACAGTGTGTGTGGAACAGAGACCCACAGTGTGTGTAGAACAGAGACCCACAGTGAGTGCGTGGAACAGAGACCCACAGTGTGTAGTATGAAGTCATTAGCTTCGTGTTAAGCCTCAATCAACGAGGATGGGCACAGAAACTGACAAAACCTGGATGGGTGGGTAACGAGGTGTAGCAATCTCATGGTTATCCCAACCATGTCCCACTAATTCTCTCTCAATTCTCCAGGCTTCCAGTCATTGTGAGGGTGGCTCACTCGACACCTCTATCACCTCTGTACCTTTGCTTACTCTATATCCTTACTCTGTGCTTCTGTATCACTTCTACAGCTACACTTCTACCATTCCCATACCTCTGTACGTCAACCACCTCTATATTTCTACTTCTATATCTCTGCTACGGCTATATACCTACCACATCCAGACCTCTGTACCTCTGCTACATCTATATCTTTATACCTCTACCTTTATACCTCTGTACCGCTACTACCTCTGTGCCACTGCACTTTCCATACTTCTATATCTTTACCACCGCTATACCTCTACTACCTCTATACTTCTGTACGTCTACTGCCTCTATACCTCTGTACGTCTATTACCTCTATACTTCTGTAACTCCACTATCTCTGTACCTCAGTATCACTGTACCTTTGCTACCACTTTACTTATGTGCCTATATTCCTCTGTTCCTCTGCAACCAGTATACCCCTTCCACCTCTATGCCTCTGTCGCCTCTGTATCTAGACTGTCTCTATGCCTCTGAAACCTCTGTTACATCTGCCACTTCCATACATTTATTACCTCTAATATACCACTCCTATAAACCTCTACCACTCCTATACTTTTTCACCTCCATCCCTCTAATACCGCTATACCACTCTGTCTCTATAGCTCTAAACGTGTATCATATATTTTCCTCTACCACCACAATACACAAACAATTCGCACATAGTAGCATGAAGCTTATAACGACGCTTCGGTCCGATTTGGACCATTTACAAAGGATAAAGTGTGATGTTCAGGGGGTTGAAGAACTGTACCCTGTAAATTCCTGCGCGGTTTCTCTCATTGCAAGGAGCAGGAAAATGCGAAGACTCATCCCAGTCTGAAGGAAAAAGTACGCATCATTCTTATCTAATCTTCCCAGCGCTTCTTGGGACTGAGGGTAAAAGGTTGGGGAAAGGGACTGTTTAATACCAAAGCTACTGAAAATTTCTCTCAAGGCTTTTGAAGTAAAACTGGCTCCTTAGTCACTCTGAATAGTCCCTATGATTCCCTCTTTGGACTTAAATCTAATGAGCCTTTTAAAACTGCTTTGGTATTCACATAACGCATATGTCCTACCTCTGGATACCTGGTTGTTTAATCTTGAGATGATAAAGATCTACTGGTCACCTGATTTGGCCTTAGGTAAAGGTCCGCACAGTCTATGATGAGGTCTGAGAAGGGTTCATCAGCTCGTATGGTACGAAATAGTGCAGGTTTGATGTAATGCCCAGGATTTTCAACCTACTAACACTCGCCCTGGACTTCCTATTTTAAATTGGCCAATCAAACAATTTACTGAATCGATAACAGGCTTTGGTAACGCTTAATGTTCCCTGATAAAAGAGTTTTGATCTACCCTTGGACCTAAACGTTTCTAGGAACAACAAACATATCAAGTGTGGACTTACCCATTACCTCCTTACCAGTAGAATTATCATTAATAAGTCATCTTTAAGGTAATAACAATCTGAAAGAAGCACTGCGTCGGCGTCATAGGCCTGGAGACCTGAAGTTTACCTGGAGAGGGTTTTGGGGGTCAACGCCCCCGCGGACCTGTCTGAGATCACTCCTCATAGGTATATGCAAAAACAGTCTTTTTTTTCGCTTCACTGAAGGTCAGTTCGTTGTACATAAAATCGGGAGCATCTGGCAATCCTGTTACCCAGGAATAGAAGACTTGGCTAAGAGACTTTCACTTAATTTGCCAGACCCTGGCAAGCTGTCATCAAAAACAAGGTACCGAGGATACGACCTTCTGCACGTTGAAATATATGTCACTACCACTACTACCACCATCACCACCACTACCACCTTTGCTACAGTTGCCACCACTATCAATTTTACCACTAACCTCACCTTTATTATCACTGCTACCATCACTACTGCTTCTATCATCACTACTACTTCTACTACCTCTAACATCACCATCACCACTATCTCCCTTACCACCACTATCACTTTCGCCTCTACCACTACCACCATCACCACCACACTTTTACCACCATCACCTCTTCCTCTTATCTTCTCTACCACCTCAGAAATCACTACGATCACTAACACTTGTACGACCTTTACCACCTCTTCCACCACTATAATTTCTAATATCTCTTCCATTACTGCGACTTTTACTACTACTGTTACTACTACTACTACTACTACTACTACTACTACTACTACTACTACCACCATCTCTACCACCACCACTATCTCTACTCCTGTACCACCTCAATCACCTCTGTACCCTACCTTATCTACCGTCTCCTACCCCTCGCTCTTCTTCAAGAAAAGTCCCTTAATCTTCTCAGGATCTTAAGTTTCTGGTTGAGAATTCCCGTGAAAAAAAATTCTCTTTCTAATCTGCGTTTCCTATAATCGTTCGTGAAGTTCCTTTTCAAAGAAAAATACTCTATCAAATATTGTTTAGTCATGTGATGCTAAGGATTACGGCCAACCCGGAGTCTGTCTGGAGAGTTTGAATTAGCCAGTGGAATGTAATACCGACTATAAATAAACATACGCAACATTTAGGTACCTTTATTCCTTACCACAGTGCACCATGCCTTTCTCAATGTCTACCATGCCTCTCACTCCAACAATCTACAATGCCTTTCACTCCCACAGTGTGTTTCGGCTGCACAGTAACCTTCATCAGTCTAATACAGAGGAGGTAGCGGAAGCAGTAGAGACAATGTAATCAGTCCATCACTCTCAAAGTAGTAGTAGTAATGAGGTGGTCAGTCTCTCATCCTGGAGAAGAGCTCTGCTCCAAAGTCTAACAATGGAGAATATTTCGGGGGTCAACGCCCCCTAGACCCGGTGCATCACCAGGTTTCCGCCTCAAAAGTGTCTCTTAAGCAAAACAACACCTGGTTAGTTATTGAATACACGAAAGAAAATATTCCAGAACAAAGTTGAAATTGTTATTTGAAAAACTGTCATTATAATAGTATAATTCAGCTTTTCTTCGTAAAGAATATTAAAAAAAAACTAATAGATAAAATAACTAACTACAGTTATCAAACACAGCTACAGTTTTTGTTGGTATTTATTTGGTGTTTATAACACCGCATTATATATTATAATCAAGTGGAAGCGCTAAACCCGTAGGATTATACAGCGCATGTGGGTTTTTTTCTGGGGACTTGATTTAAGGCCAGGTATTACAACCCCTTTATTACTGAACCTGTGTTCATAATAGTTTGTATATTGCGATAGGCTGAAGTAACAATTTCTCTGGTGAAGCACCAATATACTTGGTAAGTTTGGTAAACATTGGCTCTTCTCTCTCTCACTTTGAGTACGTACATTGAGTACATCCTTTACAGTGATGAGTTCTTTCACTGACGTCATCTGGTTTTAGTGTTGAATGAATTGAACATTTGTCAGATACAAAGGCATGAAGTTCTCGCCAGTAATGATTATGACAATGATTTTCTGTAAAGGCGTCACTAAATTGTGGTTGGTATACAATTTTAAACTAATGTGCTCAGTAATAACTCACTGAGACAAAAGCTCAGAAGGTTAATTGATCTATATATTTCGACCCCTTCTGGGATCCTCTTCAGAAAACCACCCCAGAAGGGGATCGAAATATATAGATTCATTAATCTTCTGATTTTCTGTCTCCATGTGGGTTATTACTAAGTATTGACAAGTGTAAATTACACTTCAGTTATCCTCTAGTGTGTATATACTTAACGCTAACTCTAACAGTTTAACAAAATGTATGCCATAAAACTAGTTTGAAGAATAAAGCAGAAAATACAACTTTAATTAATGCTGCTGTAATAAAGCACAATAATTACGTATATTTATTATGCACATTAATAACACAAACTAATTAGCAATATTCTACGTTAAACAACATTATAATTTATCAGCTGCCTTTACGTCAAAAAACTGCCACTAGTAATGAATCACCAGCTGCTCATGCATGATTGGTCAGGTTATGTTGGATATGTTGTCTTGCACGTCGCTAGCACCAACAGCCTTGATGACTGCTTGGGGAATGGGAGATGATCGGGATTAATCCGAGGAAGAAGGGTAACTTCAGTTATATGGATCAAGAGCGCTTAACTCACATTAATGTCTCGCTCTTGAAGGTTGTTCGAGTGGAACCCTTGAACCCGGCTGTGACAGCCTTGTTATGACGTGGCTTAGCAGTTACAAAAACTGTTAGGTCTAAGGCTCTATGCTCGCTCTTGACTGGGTCCATATACTCACTGTGGGAAACGACACTTGTTCAGGACATTTATTGAGTACAGTTCTGGGCATTTTTTAAATGTCCTGAACTGTACACAAGTGTCCTTTTATACAATCTGTCGGTATCACCTCTCTCTCTCTCTCTCTCTCTCTCTCTCTCTCTCTCTCTCTCTCTCTCTCTCTCTCTCTCTCTCTCTCTCTCTCTCTCTCTCTCTCTCTCTCTCTCTCTCTCACACACACACACACACACACACACACAGATAATCAAGTTGAGGAAGGAAGGAGGGGAGCTCACAGAGACCGACCAGGAAATATGTGAAGAGCTCAACTCAAGATTCAGGGAGGTATTCACAGTGGAGACACAGAGGCTCCCAGAAAACTGAGGTGTTAGGGTGCACCAGCAAGTACTGGACACACTGCACACAACTGAGGAGGAGGTGAAGAAACTGCTAGGAGAACTAGATACCCCGAAGTCGGTGGGCCCAGATAATATCTCTCCTTGGGTCCTAAGAGAAGGAGCAGACGCACTGCGTGTGCCTCTAATAACAATCTTCAATAAATCTATCGAAACAGGGCAACTGCCTGAGGTGTGGAAGACAGCAAATGTAGTCCCAATTTTTATGAATGGAGACGGGCTGCACATATATGGTATATAAAGTTATGGAGAAGATTATCAGGAAAAGAGTGATGAAGCACCTATACGGAATGGTCTAATATATGACAACCAGCACAGCTTCAGGGAAGGAAAAGCCTGCTTCACTAACCTATTGGAGTTCTATGAAAATGTAACAGAAGTAAGACAGGAGAGAGAGGGATGGGTAGACCGCATCTTCTTGGACTGTAAGAAGGCTTTCGTCATAGTTCCACACAAGAGAGTGGTTGAAAAACTAGAGGAGCAGGCAGGAACAGGAACAAAAGTACTGCAATGGATCAGGGAATACCTGACAGGAAGGAAATAACGTATGTTGGTCCGATAAGAGGTGTCAGAGTGGGTGCATGTGTCGAGTGGCGTTCCAGAAGGGTCAGTCCTAGGTCATATGATGTTTCTTCTATATGTCAATGATATGACGATGTGAAACTAATGAGGAGAATACAGGCGGATAAGGATCAGGTAAGCCTACAAGGGCATCTGGACAGGCTGCAAGACTGGTCTGACAAATGGTTCCTGGAGTTTAACCCCAGCAAGTGCAAAGTTATGAAGATGGGGGAAGGGCAAAGGAGACAACAGACGGAGCACAGCCTAAGAGGTCAAAGGCTGGAAGATTCACTGAAGGAAAAGGATCTTGAGGTAAGCATCATAGCGAGCGCATTGCAATCCTGAGAATAGCGTTTCGTCATTCACGACACTGTACACCGTGTACGTCAGGTCCATATTGGAGTATGCAGCGCCGGTATGGAACCCACACCTGGTCAAACACGTCAGGAAATTAGAGAAAGGGCCAAGGTTTGCAACAAGACTAGTCCCGGAAATGAGGGGTTTGTCCTACGAGGAGAAGTTAAGGTAATTCAACCTGACAAAACTGGAAAATAGGAGGGACATGATAACATATAAAATACCGAGAGGAATTGACAAGGTGGATAGGGACAGAATATTTCAGAGATGTGAGAGACCAACTGGAAGTTGTAAACTCAGATGAGCCACAAGGATATTAGGAAGTATTTATTTTGCCACTGAGAGCGATGTACTATCCATACATAGCTTTAAGATGATGTATGATGAAGCTCGAGGTGCAGGAAGAGAGTGGACGCAGTAGCGATCAGTGAAGAGGCGGGGCCAGGAGCTACGAATTGACACCTGCAACCACAGTTAAGTGAATACACACACACACACACACACACACACACACACACACACACACACACACACACACACACACACACACACACACACACACACACACACACACACACACACACACACACACACACACACACATTCAAACACACGCACACACACATACACACAGGTATGATAAAGCTCATGGAGCAGGAAAAGGAACCTAATAGCGACCATTGAAGAGGTGGGGCCAGGAGCTATGACTCGACCTCTGCAACCACAACTAGGTGAGCACACACAGAGCTATACTAGACATATTATTTTTTCAAAAGAAGAAGAAATTTTCAACTAAAACTATTTAAATTCACTCTTGGAAATATCTTCTGGTAACTATGAATGACATACAGAGAGAAAAACAAAGACGAATTACTAAATTATTACAAAGGAAATAATTATGCTTTGAAATACTATTTTTAAGGGAGACTAAAGAGAATCCAATATTTTAGTTTATTCCCATAAAAAAAAGCAATTTAAGAAGTAATAATAAAAGATGCTCTAAAGGAAAGTGTTGGAGAGCTATATATATATATATATATATATATATATATATATATATATATATATATATATATATATATATATATATATATATATATATATATATATATATATATATATATATATATATATATATATATATATATATATATATATATATATCTCAGAAAATCGAGGAAGATAAAAATAGTAGAAAACAAGGTAGAGCCAAATCTTTTATTTAAGATTGTTTAAATTTAAATTAGATTTCAAAGAATAAATACAAATAATAAATAACAGCGTCAAAATTACAGAGGAAGAGAAGGAATGTGTGAGGTATTACATAAAAACTGGTGGTACTTAATACCTGAGAAAGTAAGGAAATTGGTACCAGATCCTGACAAGTAAACAACTGACGGAATGGCAACTTCATTTTTAGAAAATTTATTTTTATCAAGCCTGTTAAGTTATAGCAGAGGAATGGAAATTATTCAAGAAAGAAATGGGTGGGAGAAGTGTTTTGATATAGACTTAATGAAAACATTTAACAGAGTTCCCTGTGAAAGACTTATTTAGGTTTCCAAATTAGTCTTTCATGGAAAACTCGGTCAAAAGCTTTCTACATGCAGAAATGTCATAAATAGTGCCACAAAGATCTCTACTTACCCCAACATTTTTTTTAATCTATCCAAGCAGAATAACCCGGCGCTTCCTGGGTATATTTCGTGTCTTTTATGAGCTATAAATGCAAGAAACGGCAACGAAAAAATGCTCTTTAGAAATTCTTCCGATGGTTTCTAAAGTTTTTTCCGATGTTGGGGTCTCACACCCCTACACCTGCCTAGTCATTAGGTGTGTATGAGGGGACTCATGTCTATGCCTGCTTAGTCACATAACAGGTAATCAGGACTTGTGTCCCTTTACCATCCTTGACAGGAAACATGTGTGGAGAACCTGGACTCATGCCCCTGCTTACAGATTATCAGGAGGCAGGTGTGGGTGAGTTGCACTCACACCCTCATCATGGTGTGGTGAACTTATGTACTCACACCACCTTCTCAGGAGACTGGTGCGGGGATTTATACCTGTGCATTTGCCTTGTCAAGAGTTTAGTGGTGGGAACTCACTGCCCTACACCCACCTTGTTAGGAGGCATGTGTGGGGGACTCATGCTTCTGTACATGAGACTCAGGAAGCAAGTTTCGGGAGTATGCCTCTGCACTCACCTTGTCAGGATACAGGTGTGGAGGTCTCACGCCACAGTAATAACCTTAACAGGAGGCTGTGCATGTAATATTCTTTAATATTCTTTAAATATTCTTTAACAAAAATATATGACAGATTTCATTTCGGTTGTGTTTTTTCTCTTCTTATTAAAATTCATTCACCCAAAAGAGTCTAGCTGAAGGGTGTTCTGGGGGTCAACACCCCCTGGCCCGGTCCATGATCAGACCCATAAATAAAAATTTTGGAATACTGTATTTTTTTAATATGAACATAAGAATGGAGAAACGCTGCATAAGGTCTACTGGCCCATACTAGGCAGGTCATTCTCAAATACAAACATAGCCAATCAACATAGTCAACATAATCAACCCCCCAAAAAAAAGTCCGACAAGCCGTGAATGTTTTTCAATTTATAGGAAAAGAAACTTTAAAACTGGGTGTCACTCAAAGTAATGTAGCAACAAAAAATGCCCACTCACGGGGCGCCACCCCCTCATTTAAAGTTTTGGAATACCATATATCCTAAAACCTGCTCCTGGGTACAAGAAACCTCTGACTTTCATTGGATTTGAGTTATAGAAACAGACCACAAACCAACAAGCAAATTTTCATAAATATATCTTATATAAATGACTTATTAGAAGGAATAGAAAACTATATGAATATGTTTGAAAATAGTAAAAAAAACTTTTGTAAATTAAATAACATAAATGGCTTTAAAACTCTATAGGATGATCTGGAAAAAGTGAGGAAATGGAGTGATAGATGGCTGAGGGAAATGAAAGTAGACAAATGCCCTGTAATGGATATGGGAGACAGCACACTCACGCCACAGTTAGAGACAGTGTGACAAAATATTGACAATAAAAGACAAAGAAAGGGATCTAGGAGTTATTGTTAAAAAAAGGTCACCGGAAGATATCAAACTGTGAGAAACTGATGCGTTAAACTGGCTTTCAAATATATGTATATAGAAATGTTGAAATGAGTGTTTACGAGTGTAATGAACCAACACTGGAACCTGCAGCTGCGCTGTGCAGGTGACCACACACAAGAAAAATACGGAGATAGACAAGGCTCAAAGTTAATAACAAAAGTTGTTAAACATGAGTGGTGAGGAAAGGATAAAAACGCTAGAGATGATCATGTTGACTGACATGAGGAAAATAGGAGACATGATAACCACATTTAAGGTAAAAATAATGTAAGAGTAGATAAGGAATATTTCTTGATATCATCTGTAGGAACAACAAGAGAATTAAGGCGACTGTGGAGGCGAACAGATAATAGTTTTGTTTTTAATTTGAATGACAGTAATTAACTAATATAATGATTGTAAAGAGAAATTGGTAAGTACTATAGCCAATAGAAATTTTTTAAAAATTGTGAAAACATTATTGAAGATGGGAGTCTACCTGGAGAGTTGTCCGGGAGTCTGCGCCCCCCGCGGCAAGGTTCTCGACCAGGCCTCCTTGTGGATCAGGGTTTGATTAGCTAGGCTGTTACTGCTGGTTGCAAGCAATCTAGCGTACGAACCAAAAACTGGTTGATCGGGTACTGACTTTAGGTATCAGCCCATTTCCTTCTTGAAGACAGCCAGGGGTCTATTGGTAAGCCTCCTTACATATGATGGGAGGTTATTAAGCAACAGATTTGAGCCCAGGAAACTGTGTTTTTTTGACTCACGAAATCGTAATGACACGATTGCATACAAACCATGCCACGAGCGGGGATGAAACCCGCGATCTGATCGCGGGTTCTATCCCCACTTGTGGTATGGTTTGTGTTTTCTCTTAGTGTGCTTATGACACCACTGCTTTTCACTGCGAGGATGTTGCATTGTCTGTGGAGTAATTTGCTTTCGTAAGGTGTAATTTCTGTGTGCAGATTTGGGACCAGTCCCTCTGAGATTTTACAAGTGTAGATTATGAAGCATCTTTCTTGCGTTTCAGGGAATACAGGTCAAGGGACTTCACATGTTCCCATTAACTGAGGTGCTTTACTGAACTAATATGTGCAGTGAAGATTCTCTCTACATTCTCTAGATCAGCAATTTCGCCTGCCTTAAAATGAGATTGCTAATGTACAGCAGTATTCGAGACTAAAGAGAACAAGAGAATGTACGAGGATCATTACTGGTACGGCTTCCATTGTTTTAAACGTTCCCATTATCCATTCTGTTATTTTCCATGCAGATGTGATATTGAGATTGTGATACATGAAGGTGAGAGCCTCTGACATTATGAGTCCCTAGTCTGTTATGTGATTAGAATTTGCTTTATACTCCGTTTTGGCTATTATTTCCTCAAGTTTTCCATAATGGAGTAACTGAAATTTGTCCCATTGAATTTCATATTGCTTTCTGCAGACCACTGAAAAATTTGCTTTATATCCGCTTTGAGATTGGCAGTGTCCTCAATGGATGACACTCCCATGGAGGTTCTATTATCGTCTGCTAAGGAAGACACGACGCTATGGTTTACCTCTCTAAGTCAGATATAAGGATGAGGAAAAGGATTAGAGTGCTTTTCCTTGTGGAACAAAGTTTTTTGTGGCAGCCTCCGACTTAACTCTGTTTATCATCATTCGCTGTGTTCAGATAACTGGAAAGTTAAAGATCTATCTACTCATTTTCTTAGTTATTCCTTTATCACGCCTTTTTTTTTTTTTTTTTTTTTTTTTTTTTTTTTTTTTTTTTTACGTTATTACTACATCTCCGTTCTCTTTGTCTTCCAGTGCATTTAAGAGCATGTCAAAGTGGTTCGGTAATTGCGAGAGGCAGGAGCGACAACCTCTGAACCCGTGTTGCCCGGGGTTGGGTAATTATTTGGAACGCCAGTGGTTGGAAGTCTTATTTCTTAGAACCTGTTCAAATATTTTTTTAATGTGGGTTGCTAGCACTATCTGTCTTTTGGTTTACTGTAACGTTTGTGGAGTGAGGCTATATCCATTTTTAGCCACTGTGTGATGACTCCCGTGTCCTGGCTCTCTCTCTCCATAGTATACTTACAGTCTTGAAGTTCTTCATGAACAGGGAGTTCCACGAGTCTGGACTTGGAGGAGGGTACATGGGTAATGAAAACAGCTCTGAATCTCGGCCATGAAAAACTCGTTTGCATTGTCTGTCATTAATCTGATTAACGACCTACTAAATACTGAATCATATTGAGAGTTCTGGATCTCACTCATTTCTTTTCTGTTGTTCGTGTAAGTGCCATCTTGTTTGAGCAAGGATGCCATATAATAAATGTGGTTTTTTGCTTTGTTTATGACACATGGAAAGAAATATTTTGGATTTCTTTATTTTGGATTTCTTTCATTTTCATTAACTGCTTCTAGCTTCTGTCTCTCCTGGATATTTAGATCTATGTTATTTAGAATATCTTCTAAGCATGTTTCATTAAGCGCACGATTCATTTCATCCCAGGAATTTTTATTGTTAAAACTAAATTTGGTAAAAATTTCACCATAACTGTTTCCATTTTATTGGTCATGGCCACTGTTCATACAAGTAAGAACTTCGATTAGGTTGTGTCCCGTAGTTCGGTTCGTAGCGCATTCAGCTCGCACACTGAGGTTAATTGTTTGATCCCCGGTAGTGGTGGAAACAATGGGGCATATTTCCTTAAGACATCTGCTGTCCCTGTAAACAGGGACAGCAGTAAGCAAGATGAGCAGGGTGTTAGTCGACTGGTATGGGTCGCATCCTGGGGACAAAATTAACGTTATTGCCTGGAATGCTCTGCATAACCAGGGGCTTTTTTTTATAGTATGTCACTGATGTCAGCTATGGTTTGTATAAGTTGTAACATGTGCTTGTAGAAATAGGGCTAATTATTATTATTATTATTATTAATTTTATTATTATTATTATTATTATTATTATTATTATTATTATTATTATTATTATTATTATTATTATTATTATTATTATTATTATTATTATTATTATTATTATGTTATATTTCGTACTAGGTGATCATTATTCGTGAACAAAAAGTCAAGTGTGTTTTCCAGTCTTGTTGGCTCCACTATTTGCTGGTTTGAACTGGATTTATTACCAAGATTCAGCAATTCACGTGTGTTAGAAATTTCCTCTGGGCTTCCTCCTGGGATTATCTCCGCTATAACATTATATGTTACATTCTTCCATTTTATGTCTTAAATTTGAATCACCAAGATGCAAGATATATTTGCGGCTGTGGTTGGAAGATTTTGCAGATAGTAATAAATTTCCAATAACTGTTCCTTGTACTTTCGGTCATTTGCGTCTTGCTGCTTATATGAAACCACTATGTTTATTGCCAAAACTTCAACTACATCATTTGTTTTGTTTAGTAACTCTGTGCAATTGAACGACTCTTAACACACAGGCAATCCCGTACTCCTCCTTGTTGCCTGTTTTTTTTTTCTCTCATATCTAAATATGTTGTACCCTGTTATCTACATTTCATTGTCAAAGTGGTCGTTTGTGTGGGTATCTGTGAACGCCATAGACATCGCATTTGACCATACGAGTAATGGCTTAAGGTCCTGTATATTTTTAAACACTGTTGTTGTCGTATTGCTTGTTTGTTGGAGGATATTTTTTGTTGGCATTAGTATTTGTGGTTCTGGAGTGGTGGCCATTGGGTATCTCTCATCCTACAAGGCTCGGAGGTGGTGGTATATTTTTAATCTGTCTTTCCATTTTTTACTGTTTCCTAGCACTTAAAAATGTCTTGCCATTGAAGGGTTGCAGCTACTCTGTTTTTTCCCCAAGGTTTGTGGTATCTGTACCTCCTCGCTCCTTTCAAATAGCACGCAGGGCAGTTTTTCATTTTTTTCATGGAATAATGTATAACACATTTAGGGTGAATATGTTAACAGGAGGTAGAACGACACATTCCTTTCGTCGGGAAGTCATGGCGTTTTTTTAGGTGGTCAAAGTTGCACATCTCATTCGTTTACCCGCATATCTCATTCCTACAGATACCTCATCATAGAATATGTACAATTCTGATTTCAGCTGGTTAGAATTTGTGAAAGCTGAGTTCTCAAATGGTGCAGTTTCTAGATCTGCACTAACACTATCTTTCGCAACCGCACCCGAATCAGCAGCACTAACAGCTATTACTGGAACTGTACCAACACCGTCCCCAGAAGTAGACTCCTGCGCTACTAAATCTCTAATGATGGCTGTGGTAAAGGCGATAGACGAGTTTCTAATGGAGTCTGTATTAATGTCTGTAGCTTAATACTAGGGCTGAAGTCTGTGTAGAGTGTTGTTCCGCTTACTCAATGGTCTATAATCGTTTCTGAGTCTGCTGTAAAATGGGCTTTTAAATTCTGTTATCTTGGCTAGTCTTTCACATTCCAACTGTGTGGAAGTCGCCGCTTCAGTTTGATGGCTTTCTGTTCCTGTAACTTTTTTTTCCTCCCATGTTCTACATATCTCTGGTAGACTATCTAGAAAAGGCCGTGTTTTCCTGTTTAATATTTCGTACCCTCCTTAGTACTTTCCAAATCTTGCTCAAAGTCCAATGTCCTTATTGCACATCAAGAAGCACCTCTGATGGAAGCGGAGATATGATGTTTAGAAGAGTATAAGTCACATGTAATTCTTGTTTTTTTCTCCATGACCTCTTCACACGTTCCACAAGTATTCCTGCATGCTATGTTGTCCATATCTTATGAACAATCTGAGTACCTAGGAAACTTGGTTTCCGTTGAAATGTGCTATAGCATTAATAATCCTCTCACCCTAGGTACTTGTGAACGTGTAGATGAATGGTTCAGAGAACCGACAAGTTGATAAATTAGACACATGTGCAACACTTCGGTATCTTTATTGAGGAAGCGTTTCGGCACACAGTGGCTTCATTATTCAGTGTTCATCATTCTCTATACAAAGGAGAATGATGAAGAACAGGAGTTTGAGGTAATATGTCCCTCTGCCTTGAGTCGATGTAGTCAGTCCATCAATCTTGCAAAGATTGATGGACAACCTGAGGACTCCTATTATTTATGCGCCTTGATGTGAAGCCAAG
>NC_091313.1:44487356-44587356 GCF_038502225.1 Cherax quadricarinatus | reverse complement strand
GGAAAGATTGCAAGACATGAGGAGGTTAATAACATTATCAAGAGGAGCCTCACAACAGCTGGATGCCCAGCAGTAAGGGAGCCACCCCAACTATGCAGATCTGATGGCAGCCAGAAGCGTCCAGATGGTATCACCCTTCAAGCCTGGACAGATGGGAAGCAGGTGGTGTGGGACTATACATGTGCATCTACCTTGGCTGATACCTATCTCCAATACACCAGGGAGGAAGGAGGGGCAGCACCCAGCTTCAGGGAGTCCCAAAAGTCTAGAAAATATGGAGAACTTGCCCATCATTATATGTTTGTTCCCACAGACTCAGAGACCCTTGGCTCATGGGGAAAGAGTGCATCTAAATTCCTTAAGGAGCTGGGAAAAAAGACTCATCAGGGTAACTAGGGATCCCAGGGCAGCTAGTTTTCTGTTCCAGCGGCTCAGTGCGGCTGTTCAAAGGGGTAATGCCTGCTGTATTTTGGGTACACGCCCCAGCTCTGAGGAGCTGGATGAGATTTTCGCCTTATAATCGGTGATACACACGTAACAGCATGTACCGTATATGCCACCTTTATATCAACAATGTATGTGTATATATATATATATATATATATATATATATATAATATATATATATATATATATATGTATATATATATATATATATATATATATATATATATATATATATATATATATATATATATATATATATATATATATGAGAGCGATAAACCTCCGACGATTTTGCATATACAAAACTTTTTACAAAACAGTATATAATAATATTTACCTTCACGTGAATATCAAAAATAATTAAGTATATATACGACCTTCCATTTGTATAATCTAATATTATAATTTAATATTGAGCCTCCATGCCAGTTGGTTTACTTTGGAAATTAATTGTTTATTCTTATTTATGCATTCATTTGTACTCGGGAAGCAAATTAGATTCTTTCTCTGACATAGTGCTTTTGTTACTGTTTTTATCATTGTTTATATTATAAGGTAATTTTAACGGTAAACGTTTTAATTACATGACTTTTATTTCTTTCAGTTTTTCGTTTTTATTTTGCTCATAGAAAAAGTATGCCTCATCTGACTGGTTTTAAATTTTGAACGTTGATGTGCGAGAACCTCGGCAAGGTTTCAGGAACAATTATCTTCGGTGTGTGACCAAAATTACTGAGCCACTCGCCAGATTCCTCCAGTGACTCCGATTATTTAGAAAATCCTCCGAGGCATAACACTTTCAGAAAAGTTGACTCCTAGTTCGGTTAAAACAGATAATTTAATTCACATGCGTTGCTGCAGAAGTTTCTGTGTAAAATTGCGATCAATTTTGCTTACGTTTTATTCACCTTAAATATTTTTGAGTCTTCCTCTTCCATATGTCTTCAATATTTATAGGTTGGTGCATCATATGAACAAGATAATACCCATTAAGTTTATTTTGTGTGCGGGCACATTTGTTAGCGCACTATATTTTTTTCATGAATCCTGGTATCTTCAGAACCCGTGTGATAACTAGAGAATGACTCACAAAATCGTAATGACACGATTGCAAACAAACCATACCACGGGTGGGGTTAGAACCAGCGATCAGAGAGTCATAACACTCCAGATCGACGCGTTAGCCACTGTCCAGCTAGCTCTCTGATCGCAGGTTCTAACCCCACCCGTGGTGTGGTTTAGAGAATGCCATTTCTTACCAGCTTCAAGTTTTCAGCCTTAACGTGTTTACCAGACAGCAAAGTTCGTATCATTACTGAGAGTAAATTAATATTTATATTAATTTACACTCAGTAGAAAAGCCTCGTCTAATCGGAATGAAAATATTAAAGGATTATACCCAGTATTCTGTTTAGATTTAGATGTTTAGGTGCAATTTTTAAATTTTATTTATTTTAAAAAGATTTGTATCATTTGATTCAGGGTAATTGTTGGAGATTGTCTTCTCTGAGAGGATTTATCAGAAAACTTTTAAAAAAAGACTGGCTTTCACTTTGTGCTATTAAATGTAAATTGCCAGTTTTATTAAACAAATTGGTTTCCATATAATAACTAGAGAATACTTTTTCTGGTAGGCTTCAAACAATTAATCGCTAGTGTTTATTAAATAGAAATATTTTATGCTTTATATCTTGGCTTTGTACAAACCAGTTATCCAATTGCATTGATTTTGTTTATCAAATTTTGTGTTAAGCAAAATACACAGAATGAAACGGTTTTTTTTTTCTAGAGGTTCAAAGACAATTTTAAATTGAATAGAAATATCAAAGACAAATTCAGAAATACTCAAAATAGAGTATTTAATTAACGTTGTTTTATGTAGATAAATGGTCCAGAGAAGCAACAAACTGATGCTTTAGACGCAAGTGCAACATGTATCTTTAGTGTGGATACATTTCACTACATAGTGGCTTCCTCAGTCCAATACAGAGAAGAATGGTTGAGGCTCAGGAGGAGTCTGAGGTAATCAGTCCTGATTACTTCAAACTCCTTGATGCTGATGAATGACCCTAAATACAAAGGACTGGACTTATACTCTCCTTCCTTGGATCGAATCTGAATGCGTTTTTCCCTGATTCAAATAAAACGCTTCTCATAGGCATTAATTACAAATGGCTGTTTTGTCTAATGAAACGGATAAAAATTTTCACGGGTTTTGGCCGTGATACAAATTTCGCTGGATTCTGCGCACTACCTGGAAAATATCTCCACTGGTCAATTTTAAACTTAATATGCTGATGAGGTGTTTTTTTGCAAGGGAAGAATCGCCTTAATGTTAAGTTGAGAAAGTCTTGATGTGCTAATATTATTTATCAAATTTGTGTGTGATATAACCGGAGAAGTTTTCTTCTGATCAGAAATAAGTGTTTATCTTAACTGGCTTATCAGAGGTTAAATCTTCAGAATGTACTTTTATGTGAATATAATATTTGTGTGGCAATTAAGACCATTGAAAAAAAACTTTTGTTATGCTCCCAAGGTCTAAATAAATCGTACGTAATTACTCTCATGCTTATTAAACGCTGTTCGCTCTTATATAGAGAAAACCTTGGATTTATTTTGGCTTGTGTAGCTCCCAATTTCGTTTTTTTTCCCCAATAAAGATACAAAATTGAAATCTACTGATTTTTCATTCTTGAATTACGAGTGTCTCATCCGGGACTTTAAATATCAAGAGAATGCTTCACGGCTTGGCTTCAAACCTGGTGTTTCTTAGTGGAAGGTATGTATTTCTTTTGGGGTTTGTATATTCTAGTGTCTTATTTTTAATGGCGAAATTTGGTGTTTGTGTCCATGCAGTAGGTAATGGATGCCTCCTTGATACGCATCAAATTTTCAGTTGTATTTATCTGCATTGGAAACTAACGCTGCTGCACTATGCACTATTCCTTTCGTATCCACTGGCTTACCAGGAGCTGGTTATGCAATATGGTGACACCTTTGTCAGATCGCACAAGGACGAACGAACATCTAATTACATTCCTGGGGATAAACTAATCTCGTACTGGTCTTACTGAACATGGAAATGGTAAACAAGTTTGAACAAAGGAAAATAAAGATAGCGCCATTTACTTATAACAAAAGCTCTCCACTAGGATCAAGACACCACATTTAAAGGGAAAAGAACTAATACCTCAACACTGGGAAGACGGAGTGGGAACACAGGCACAATAAAACTGATACACGAAAGATAGATTAACACAGGATGTTGGAAAGAGGAAGGAACACGACGCTCTAGAAAAAAATGTAGACCAGGTTTCAAAGAACCAAGTTCCCCGTTTGTATGAAAAATAAACAAATTTTAAACTTTAAGCGTAGGAAGTGGTGAAAGCTCGATCCTTCATCCACTAATCTTGATACAGAAACTCTGCTCTGACAGTCAGTGAGAGTACGCATGTAGAACTTCAGTGTGAGGATGACCAGCAAGTGCAGTGCCTCAAGGCAGCAGATAGTGCATGCAGATTTCATGCATGAATTCAATCATATATTCCATTTCGGATTCGTAACCTTCTTGGTCACGCTAAATGATACGAAGGAATGAGAGAACACAGGATACCAAGAATACGGATGAAAGGGCACAGGTGTATACTTGGGTATACACTTATAACAATAATAATATATCTTTATTTACTACAAGTACATGTACAAGGTATACAGACCATAGCTGACATCAGTGACATACTACTATATAGAAAGCCGCTTGATATGCAAAACATTTCGGGCAAATTAGGTCAGCTTTGTCCCAGGATGCGACCCACACCAGTCCACTAACACCCAGGTACCCATTTTACTGATGGGGAACATGGACAACCAGTATAAAGAAACACGCCCAATGCTACTACCCTCGCTGGGAATCCAACCCAGACCTCACCGTGTGAAGTGAGAGCTCTAGCCACCTGACCACGGCCCTTTCATCCGTATTCTTGGCATTCTCTTTACCTTCTATTTTTAGTAGGTGTCGCTATAGGGTTAAGTGGTTGCCAGAATTTTGTTTCCTTGTTTTTCCTCCAAATTTTCGTTAACAGGAGAATACTTCATCTAATCCGATTAAAATTTTTAACACTGGTGTACAGTATCCAGGGCAAGATTCCAGGAACCCATTTCCAACATCCTACAATTATTTCAGTAACTTCCAAAAACCTATGTTGGGTACTTAATTATCATGGGGGAGCGCTAAACAAGCAGGGATTATACAATGCATGTGGGAGGAGGGGGTATGAAAGTCATTTAGACTAAATTCAGGGAAGTGAAAGAAAGATTCAGTTCCCTAGATCAAGAGCCCCTCACTAGCATCAACGAACATCCCTTGAGGGGTAGGTACTTTCAAACGTTAAAAAATATTGACTTAGTGTGTGGATGTAATTCTGTCAGTTATATGTGTAAAATATTGTGAAATTTTGATTCCCGTTCATTCACATCAAAAACAGTTTAGTTCACTTCTTCTGATTGGCTTCAATATTTAATGTCTGATACATCTTACGCTAGTCTGTATGCCAGCTAATTTGTAATTGTACTAAATTACATTATTTTACTAAGAATTTTTAAAATCCTCTAATCGGCTTTAAATTTTAATACCTCGTATGTTTTCCAGCAAGCAAGCAAGGTATTTTAATTGGGCTTCTTAATTCCCAATTTGCCAGTTTTATTATATAAATAGTGATTCTGATTTCCAATCAGTAACTAAAATAAATCCCTCGTCCTATTGGACTTAAAATATTAACGCTGATGAATTCCATAAGAAATAAGACAGTCTATGTTTACTGTAAGGAACAATTTTTTATTTAAATTGTTGAAAAACTTTGAATAATTGGATTTAGATCAATTATCAGAGAATGATTTTTCTGGTAGACTTCAAACTTTCATTATAGGTTGGTTCGCTTTTGAGTTATTTAAATTTAAAAGAACAAATTTTATTATATAAAATGATTTCTGTGTAATAACTAGAGAAAGCCTCTTCTGGTTGGCTTCATTCTTAAAGTGAATTGTTAATTTGTTAATTTCATAGACTTTTTATCAAATTGGAGTTAATACTACCACTGCGTCTACTACCATTACCTTTACCTTCTTCCTCCTCCCCTTCTTGTATATATTCTGCCCTTCCCTTCTCGCCTCAGTGTGACTTGTCAATGATCAAGTCGACCAGGTAAGTGTTCAGTACTTGTCTCCTAAGTGAGGGTTATTTGTATATTGATCCAGCCACGGCATTGTCACATTTTATTCTTTGTTTAAGCCAAATATAAACTTTCCTGTAGCTACGATGTTTAATTTAAAAAAACTACTTATAATTTCCTTTCACAAGTTGATAGTTATTATTGTCAAAATTGTTTTCAGCTTCCAGAAGTGTTAGGTGAAACGCCTTTCTTCCCTGAAGCATAAAACTGCTCAAAATTTATCGACCTGGGAGTCGACCGAGAAAGCCTGATGTGAAGGCGAAAAGTTTCGGTGTTGCACGATTCATGTTCATCATCTTGTCGGTATTGTGTGCCATCATAATTTCATATTAGTGCGTGTGTACTCGCCTATAAATGGTTGTAGCGGTCGAGTCACAGCTCCTGTTTGTGTGTGTGTGTGTGTGTGTGTGTGTGTGTGTGTGTGTGTGTGTGTGTGTGTGTGTGTATGTGTGTGTGTAAGTGCGTACTCATCAAATTGTAGTTGTAAGGGCCAAGTCATAGCTTCTGGCCCCTCCTCATCACTGGTCGCTGCCATGTCCACTCTCTCCCTGATCCATGAGCTTTGTCATACCTCTTCTTAAACCAATGAACTGATCCTGCCTCTACTACATCACTCTCCAGACTATGCCACTTCCTGACAACTCTGTGGCTGAAGAAATACTTCCTAACATCCCTGTGCCTCATCTGAGTCTTTAACTTCCAATTGTGACCCTTTGTTTCTGTGTGTTATCTCTGCAACACCCTGTCCCAATCTACTTTGTCAGTTCCTCTTATTATTTTATATATCGTTATCATGTCTCCTCTATCCTTCCTGTCCTCCAGTGTCATCAGATTGATTTCCTTTAATCTCTCCACGTGGGACATTCCCCTTAGCTCCGGAACTAGTCTTGTTGCAAACCTTTGTACTTTCTCTAATTTCTTGACATGCTTGACCAGGTGTGGGTTCCAATCTGGTGCTGCATACTCCAAAATAGACAGTGTACAGGGTCCTGAACGATTCCTTATTAAGATGTCGGAATGCTGTTCTTAGGTTTGCCAGGCGCCCGTATGCTGCAACAGTTATTTGGTTGATGTGCGGCTCAGGAGATGTGCAAGGTGTTATACTCACCCAAAGATCCTTTTCCTTGAGTGACATATCTAGTCTCTGGCCCCCTAGGCTGTACCCCGTCTGTGGTCTTCTTTGCCCTTCCCCAATATTCATGACTTTGCACTTGGTGGGGTTGAACTCCAGAAGCCAGTTTCTGGACCAGGCCTGCAGCCATTCCAGATCCTTTTGTAGTTTTGCCTGGTCCTTGTCCGATTGAATTCTTCTTATCAACTTCACATCATTTGCAAACAGGGACACTTCTTAGTCTCTTCCCTCCGTCATGTCGTTCACAAATGCCAGAAATAGCACCGGTCCTAGGACTGACCCCTTTGGTTCCCCGCTGGTCACAGGCGCCCACTCTATTACCTCGCCACGTACCGTGACTCGCTGCTGTCTTCCTGACAGGTTTTCCGTGATCCATTTTAGTGCCTTCCCTGTTATCCTTGCCTGGTCCTCCAGCTTTTGCACTAATCTCTTGTGTGGAACTGTGTCAAAAGCCTTCTTACAGTCCAAGAATATGCAATCTACCCACCCCTCTCCTATTTATTTTACTGCTGTCACCCTGTCGTACAACACCAGAAGGTTTGTAACGCAGGATTTCCCCTCCCTAAAACTGTGCTGGCTGTCGTTGATAAGCACATTCCTTTCGAGGTGCTCCTTCACTCTTTTCATGATAATTTTCTCCATGAGTTTACATACTATACATGTCAGTGACATTGTTCTGTAGTTTAATGCTTCGTGTCTGCCCTTGAGGTATCTAGCTCGCTTAACAGCCTCTTCACTTCTTCCTCAGTTTTATGTATTGTGCCCAACACTTGATGGTGTACCCCACCTCTCCGTCTTTCTTGAGTCCCTTCTGTCTTCTGTGAACACTTCTTTGAATCTCATGCTGAGCTCCTCACATACTTAGTGGTCGTCTCTTGTCATCTCTCCTCCTTCCTTCCTCAGCCTGATTACCTGGTCCTTGACTTGTTTTCCTCCTGATGTGGCTGTACAACAGCTTCGGGTCAGATCTGGCTTTCGCTACCGTCATTTTCGTATTGTCGTTGGGCCTCCCTTCCTACCTGTGCACATTAATTTCTGGCTCTACAAGTGCTCTCCTTATTCTCTTGGGTCCTTTGTCTTCTATACTTCTTCCATTAGCTAGCACACTTGGTTTTGGCCTCTACACTTTTGGATGAATCACGGGCTCATCCTGGCTTTCTCGTTATTTCTGTTACCCTTAGGTACAAACCCCTCATCTTCCTTGCATATTGTCACATATTCTATCATCTCGTTTACTGACTTCCCTGCCAGTTCCCTGTCTCACTAAAACCCTTGCAGGAAATTCTTCATACCTGTGTAGTCCCCTCTCTTGTAATTTGGCTTCATTCGTCCTACCCTTCCTGTCTCTCTCTCTCTCTCTCTCTCTCTCTCTCTCTCTCTCTCTCTCTCTCTCTCTCTCTCTCTCTCTCTCTCTCTCTCTCTCTCTCTCTCTCTCTCTCTTTCTCTCTCTCTCTCTCTCTCTCTCTCTCTCTCTCTCTCTCTCTCTCTCTCTCTTTCTCTCTCTCTCTCTCTCTCGTGCCGAATAGCTAAATCATTATTATCTAATGATGTTTATGATAAGTTGATGTTGATGACACATGTGCAAACATTGGTATATTTTTATTACAACCTGTGCCAAGTTGTTTATAACACTTCCCTTCCGGTTCATGACAGCTACAAATAACTTTCTAATGGTTCATGAAAACTATAGATATCTGTGTGTATGTGCGGGCGTGTGTGTGTGTGTGTGTGTGTGTGTGTGTGTGTGTGTGTGTGTGTGTGTGTGTGTGTGTGTGTGTGTGTGTGTGTGTGTGTGTGTGTGTGTGTGTGTGTGTGTTAATTTAATAGCTTAATTATGCACCCCACTCACACAATGTGTGCAAACAAGTTTAGGTGAACAGTTACGGCAGCTCCCGATATTTACTGCCACCAGGAGCGCATTACGAGTGTCAGCGGTAATTAGTGAACATCAGTGTCTGTAAAGGCACAAAATCAGGGAAAATATGAGAGATTAAAGTAAGATGAAAGTGAAAACTGATCCACCCGATTTATATCTACAAACCTGCCTGTTTCCAGTGCAGGAATCCACTACTCCACTTCCATCAACCCACACAACCCTCCCTCTTAAACCATATGTGAGAACCAGGACTTCAAGACTCTGGAGACCAGAATGTAGTAACAGAATAAAACTAAAAGTGAATAATGGAACAAACGTATGATGGAGGCATCCCCAGATATAAGAGCACTCAGAGATGAAACTCATAGAGATGATAACAGATGCGATTTTTCTAGACTGGCTTTCAGATTATGAAGAAAATGAGAACAGGAGGCTGAGGAGGAGCATTGAAAATCATAAACCAGTGGAGTTTTGAGGAGATGAGAGGAATAAAATGAGGGAGACAGATGACTACAGAGTAGCACAATGAAGACCAGGAGTCCCAAGGTGGCGACAGGAGTAATATACAATCCTCCACTAAACAGCAAGAGACCAAGACAAGAATATAATGACAACAGCGTGATGATGAATACATTTTGGGAGACTTTAACCACAGAGAGACAGATTGGGAGAACCTGGAGCCAAAGTAGGACCAGAAAGATGGAGAGTTAAGATGCCGCAGGTAATAAGGGACAGCTTCATGCACCAACATGTCAGGGACACAACCATAGAGAAACGAAAGAATGGGCCAGCAAGTCTCGACCTTGTATTCACCTTGAGCGATTCTGGCATAACGGTGGTTACGTATGAAAGGCCCCTTCCTCATAAGCTTCGAATACTTTGAAGAGGAAAGGAGCACGGAGAAGACGAAATAAGCCAAATTTCTTAAGAGACTACACAGCCATGAGGCAATTCATGACTGAGATGCAGTGGGAAAGGAACTAGAAGGAGAAACACTGAGTGAGATGAGTTTGTGTCTGGTGGGTGCTGGGAGGCAGAAGAAAAATTCGTACCGATTGGGCTAAATAAACAGTAGGAAGAACAGAGTGAGCTTATGGTTCACTCACATGCTAAATGTGTTAGAACATGGGGGAAAACAAACATTGAAGACAATGCAGGAAAACAAGTGAGCAGAAGAACAGGAAACAATTATGCCTAAGTACGAAGATAGGTTCAATGATAATTGCAGAATTTCAACATCTAAATCCAAATACAACCCAAAGTTGCTATACAGCCACATCACTAGGATGACATCAGTGAAAGATCAGGTTAGCAGGCTTTAATAATGGTATAAACGTTTTGAGACGAACTCTGCAACCAGTTATAGGTGAATATGAACACACTAAAACACACAGACAAACACACACACACACACACACACACACACACACACACACACACACACACACACACACACACACACACACACACACACACACACACACACACACACACACACACACACACACAAACACACACACACACACAAATGTCCATGAGGAGCTGTCAGGAGGTGTGACAAATGGAGGTTCCGCAAGGCTAGTTGCTTGGACCACTATTGTTACTGCTAATTGTGAATGACATTACAGATGGGTTTGAGTTACAATAGATGTATTTCTATTTGCTGGCTATGTAGAAGAAATGAAGAGAATAAAAAACGATGTGGATAAAGGCTACAAATGGATGTGGAAAACCTGCAAGATTGGTCGGGTAAATGGTTACTTGAATTCAACCCCAGCAAATGCATGGATATAAAGAGTAGGAAGGATTAAGAAGATAGGACACGAAACACAGATGAAAAAACAAACACTGCAGACCTCAGAGGCAAAGACCTAGGGGTGAGAATATTGCCAAGTATATCGCAGGAGGCACACATAAGCCGAATAACCTCTGTATCCAAGGGTCGTCTATCAAATCTATGAGCAGCCTTCAGGAATATCAACAAAAAGTCATTCACTACCCTCTATATAACGTATGTGAGGCCGAAGTTCGCTTCCGCAGCACCATTACGGAGCCCTCACCTGAAAAGCATGCTGGGAATTGGATAAATTGTATTGAAATGCAACGAAATTAACTCCAGAGTTAAGGGGTGTGAGAAGAGGCAAAGGGAACTGAACTTGATGACATTAGAGGGAGAAAGAAGAAGGGGAGACATGGTAAAAACAGATTATAGACGGACTGAGAGGTGAGAAACAGATACACTGGGGCATAGTTATCTGCCAGAGACAGATATGAGTCATAGGTGTCAGGAAGTATTTCAGCCTCAGGGTGGTGAGGAACTGGAAAGCCCTTCACGAAGATGTTTGTGGAAGAAGGCTCCATGCATAGTTTTAAGAGCAGGTATGACAGGGCCCACGAGGCTAACGGGCAATGAATTTGGCAAGCGGCAAGTTGAGAGGTGGGTCCAAGAGCTGAGACTCGACCTCTGCAACGACGTAAATTACAAATATATAAGTACTCTCTCTCTCTCTCTCTCTCTCTCTCTCTCTCTCTCTCTCTCTCTCTCTGACACACACACACACACACACACTCTCTCTCCCCCCTCTCTCTCTCACTCTCACTCTCACTCTCTCTTCCCCTTTTTCCTTCTCACTATCCACCTCTCTCTTTCTACCTTCCCTTCTCTCTCTCTCTCTCTCCATCTCTTCCCCATTTTTCCCTTCTCACTCTCCCCCCTCCTTCCCTTCTCTCTCTTTCCCCCTCTCACACTCTCCCCCTTTCCCTTCTCACTCTTCCTCTCTCTCTCTCCTTCTACCTTTCCCTTCTCTCTTCTCTCACAAAAAAAAAAAAATGGTGGGGACTCGCAGGAACCAAGGATCAGATGAGAATGGTTCTGGTAGGGAGGAGTGGATGGAGGAGCAGTGGAAAAGGGTGGAACAAGAGTGGGAGAGAAAATTAGGAGAGCTTTCTGAAAAAATGGAGAAAGAGCTCTCTGTGAATTTGGAAAAGAGGTTGGAGAAGGAGACAAAGAATTGGGAGGCACAAGTCGAAACTGCAGTAGCCAAGATAAGGGTCCTAGAAGTTGAGATAAACAGGCTGAAGCGAGTTACAGGGGCAGTGACCAGAGAAGACACAGCATATGAAGCTGCGAGGCCCAACAGGAAGGAAGGAATTATGAATTATGCTAAGGTCATATCAACCTGCCAAAAAGAGCCAAGGAGTGAAAGGGAAGAACAGCTGGTTGCAGATGGAGAGGGTGATAGGTCGAATGATGAGGCACAACCATGCTATCAAGAGCCACTGGAAAAATCAAGGGAGAAACTGACCACATACAGGCAGGATCCAGAGTCACAGAGGGTGAGGCAATGGGAGGAGGAAAGGGCAAAATCAGTGTTTATCCATGGGCTTCAGGAGAGAGAGGAAAGGACACACACTGAAAGGCAGCAGGAAGAAAGAAAGGAGATTGAGAAAATCATCACGGAAATAGGTGAAGAGATGGACGAGATTGTAAATTTTCAGAGAATAGGGGGGTACTCGAAGGGGAGAAACCGACCAATCAAGCTGATTCTCAGGACGGAAACAGTGCGGAACAGGATCCTCCAAGAGAAACCACGATTGAAATACTCGGAAGAGTACAAGAGGGTGTTCCTAGACAGAGACAGAACACAATCAGAACGACAGCAGCTGAGGGAGAGGACAAAAAAGCGAAAGGAGCTAGGAAAAGAGACAATGATGGAACCAGCAGAGGTCAGTCAGAGCAGAACAGAACAGCAAGGGCAAGCACACACACAACTATTCTCAGAACCATACAACCTATCACACCATCCCAACACACACTACAATCCATACCCACAGCTTCCACCCAACACCGAGCTATAGAATCCCACAGTATGCCACCAGGTCTCCCACCCTCACAGGCCCCACAAACCACAGTGTTGGAAAGGAAACTGAAGGTATGGTACACAAACGCTGATGGTATAACAAATAAGTGGGAGGAGTGGCATGAAAGAGTCAAAGAGGCATCACCGGACATCATAGCTCTCACAGAAACCAAGCTTACAGGTATGATAACAGATGCCATCTTTCCAACGGGATACCAAATCCTGAGGAAAGACAGAGGGAACAGGGGGGGGTGGAGGAGTGGCATTGCTGATCAAAAATCGCTGGAATTTTGATGAGCTGGAGAGAGGAGACAGCGGAGAAGAAAGTGATTACATAGCGGGAACGCTTCACTCTGGAGGTCCCAAGGTGGTAATAACAGTGATGTATAACCCACCACAGAACAGCAGGAGGCCAAGGCAAGAGTACGACGAGAGCAATAGAGCGATGGTTGACACACTGGCTAGTGTGGCCAGAAGAGCTCAGGCATGCAGGGCAAAGCTCCTGATCATGGGTGACTTTAACCACAAGGAGATCGATTGGGAGAACTTGGACCCGCATGAGGGCCAAGATACATGGAGGGCTAAGATGATGGAGGTGGTACTGGAAAACTTCATGTACCAACACGTAAGGGACACTACAAGAGAGAGAGGAGAGGATGAACCAGCAAGGCTAGACTTAGTATTCACCTTGAGTAGTGCAGATATCGAGGACATCACATATGAAAGACCCCTTGGGGCCAGTGACCATGTGGTTTTAAGCTTCGAATACACAGTAGAGCTACAAGTGGAGGGAGAAGCAGGAAGGCCAGGACGAATGAAGTCAAACTACAAGAAAGAGGACTACACAGGAATGAGGAACTACCTGAACGGGGTTCAGTGCGACAGAGAACTGGCAGGGAAGACAGTTAATGAGATGATGGAATATGTAGCAACAAAATGCAAGGAGGCTGAGGAGAGGTTTGTACCCAAGGGTAACAGGAATAATGAAAAAGCCAGGATGAGCCCATGGTTTACCCAAAGGTGCAGGGAGGCGAAAACCAAGTGTGCTAGGGAATGGAAGAAATATAGAAAGCAAAGGACCCAGGAGAATAAGGAGAGCAGTCGTAGAGCCAGAAACGAATATGCACAGATATTTATTTATTTATTTATTTATTTATTTACAATTTGAGCACACATACAGAGGTACAAAAAAATACAGATAAGAGCAGCATGCCAAAGCCACTTATACTATGCATAGCATTACGGGCTGGCTTAAAATTAACTTAAGATTAACTAAGCAATGATGAAATCAGTGATAAAACATTAATGTAAACAGATTACTATAAAGCACAAGTGAGTATTACAAAGACAGGTCATATGGTTGCATGCATTGTTGTACATTCAGTAGAATGGAGTATTCTGTTAGGTAGTGTATTTAAAAAATAATAAAGTTAGATTGGGTTTTAGGTTTAACATTTATGTGATATAATTGTGAGAAACATTTAAGATATACAATTTATAAGGTTCAGTTATTCAGTATTTATTTGGTTTTGGGTGAGTAAGTGATCTTTGAGAAGAGACTTGAATTTATAAACAGGTAGTGTTTCTTTTATATTTACAGGTAATGAATTCCAGATTTTAGGGCCTTTTATGTGCATTGAGTTTTTGCATAGTGTGAGATGGACACGAGGAACATCAAAGAGTGATCTGTGCCTTGTGTTATGGTCATGTGTTCTGTTGAGGTTGGCAAGGAGATGTTTGAGGGGAGGGTTAATATCAGAGTTAAGTGTTCTATGTATGTAATAGGTGCAGTAATAAGTATGGATGTTTTGTATGGTGAGTAGGTTTAGTGTATTGAATATTGGTGGAGTGTGCTGCCTGTAGTGAGAATTTGTTATCATTCTAACTGCAGCCTTTTGTTGGGTAATTAGTGGTCTGAGATGGTTACTTGTTGTTGAGCCCCATGCACAAATTCCATAGGTGAGATAGGGGTAAATAAGAGAGTGATATAGGGCCAGGAGGGCTGACTGTGGAGCATAGTACCGTATCTTCGATAGTATGCCTACAGTCTTGGAAATTTTCTTAGAAATTTGTTGTATATGTGTATGAAATTTGAGTCTATTATCAAGGTGGATTCCTAAGAATTTTCCCTCTGTTAGCTTTGTGATAGGTGATCCGTTTATCATTATGTTAAGAGGGACATCTGTAGCTCTGTTACCAAACTGAATGAAGTAGGTTTTGTCAATGTTTAGTGTAAGTTTGTTAGTCCTCATCCAGGTAGATATTTTCTGTAATTCGGTATTTACAGTATTGGCTAGCGTGACTGGGCTCGGGTGGGAGAAGACGTATGTAGTGTCATCTGCAAATAGTGTGGGTTTGAGTAATTGCGAAGCATTTGGTAGGTCATTTATGTATAGGAGAAAGAGAAGAGGGCCAAGGACACTTCCCTGTGGGACACCAACTGTAATTGGTTGTGCAGAAGAGTTTGCCCCATTTGCGTACACATATTGGCTTCTGTTGCTGAGGTATGACTTGAGGTAGTTGAGGGAGTGCCCTCTTATACCATAGTGTGACAATTTTACGTGGAGCAAGTCATGGTCAACTGTATCAAAAGCTTTACGTAAGTCAATGAAGATCCCCAGTGGGACTTCTTTTTTCTCTATTGCAGTGTATATATGTTCTAGCATGTGTATAATAGCATCATTAGTATTTTTATTAGGCCTGAATCCAAATTGGCAGGGGTTGAGTATGTTTTGGGAGATAAGGTAGGAGTAGATTCGTTTATGAATTAATTTTTCGAAGATTTTTGAGAGAGGGTGTAAGTTGGATATTGGCCTATAGTTATTCAACTCTGTTTGGTCTCCTCCTTTGTGGATCGGGGTGACCCTTGCTATTTTGAGTACTGTAGGGAAGGTGGAGGATTCAATGGATTTGTTAAAGAGTGTTGCAATGATTGGTGATAGCACTTGTGACACTTTTTTGTATATAAAGGGTGGTAAGGTATTTAAATCTCCTGCCTTGTTTTTTAGTGTGTTGATAATAAGGGAGACTTCGTATGGGTTAGTCGGAGCTAGGAACAGTGTGTTCGGGTAGTTGCCGGTGAGGTAGTCATTTGGTGGGGTATCTGAGCTTGGGATTTTATTGGCAAGGTTTTGTCCTATAGTGGAGAAGAAATCATTGAGTCTGTTTGCTGTTTCTGTTGGTGGGAGTTGGGGTTCATCTGATTTTGCTAATTTTATTTCGCTATTTCGTGATATCTTTTTTGTTCCCAGAATTTCTGATAGGGTTTTCCAGGTCTTTTTTATATCACCTCGTAAGTTGGATAATCTGTTCTCATAATACAATTTTTTTGCCCTTCTTATCAGGCTGGTTAGGATTGACGAGTAACGTTTTGTTTGGTCTCTGGTTATGTGACCCATTCTGTACTGTTTTTCATATTGGTGTTTTGTATTTATGGATTTGAGAATGCTGGGTGTTAGCCAGGGACTGTTCAGTCTCTTAGCTGTCATCTGTTTAGTTTTTTTAGGGCAGTGCTTGTTATAGAGGTATTGGGTCTTTTTTAGAAAATTATTAATACATTCGTCAATATCTGTATAGATTTCTAGCTCAGTGTGCCAGTCAATGTTTGCTACTGCTGTTGTGAAGTTATTAATGGCTGCCTCATTGTGAAGTCTGAAGGTGACTTTAGTAGTGTCTTGGGGTAATTTACCAAGAGTTGTTATGAGGAAAGTAGGGTAGTGGTCTGTGGTATTATCTGTAATTATGCCTGATTTTAAAGGGGATATGGTGTTGGTCCAGATGTGGTCAAGTAGGGAAACACTAGTCTCTGTAACTCTTGTAGGTTTTGTTACTGTTGGTAGCAACATACAGTTACTCATTGTGTTTGTGAATTCAGTAACGTGTGGGTCCTGGTCTTGCAGGAGATTTATATTGAAGTCACCTGAGAGTAGTAAGTGATCTTTGTTCATGCGTGCATCAGTTATCATACTTCCTAGGTTTTGACTAAATTGGCTAATGTTTGACTGTGGAACTCTGTAGATGTTTATCAATGTGAGAGGTTTTTGTAGGTATTTGGATTTGAATTTGGCTATTATATATTCCCCATGTTCATCCCTTGTGCAAGTATTAGTGATACATTCTAGTTGGTCTGAGTAGTATATGGCTGTGCCACCCCCTTGTTGGTCTGGCCTACAGTTGTGTATGGCTGTGTAACCAGGAATGGCATAGACATCTGTACTATCAGGCTTTAGCCAGGTTTCAGTTAGTGTAATGATGGACATATTGGCATGTAAGGAATTTAGTAATGCTATGAGGTCATCGTAATGCTTGCTTAAAGATCTGATATTGTAGTTAAAGATAGTTATGTTGTTGTTGGCACTGAGAAGTGCCTTTGATTGTTCTGCAGTGTAGTAATTACAGTAACTGTTTGATTCATTTAAGTCATTAAATAAGAGGTTGGTATCAGGATCAATGCTTGTAATCATAAGATTTGTAGTGAATCTATAGTTAGAATTAAGTATAAAACAAAGTAAATAGTCTTAAGCTAAAAAATAGCACCTGAATTATTTAACAAATGTAAAATAATGAGCTAAGGTAGTTTTTTTTTTTTTTTTTTTTTTTTTAAGCTAAAATAAAGGAGACAATATAAAAGGGACTAATACAAATAAAGTGATGATCAAATAATGGAGCTTGGGAATATGATAGTAGGTAGTACTATAAAGGTAATTCTTTAAAGTTAGAATTATAGTATAAAATTATAATATAAAAGGGACTAATATAAGTTGTGGTGAACAATAAAGTGGTAATCAAATAAATGAGCTTTGGAATATAATGGCAAAATTGTGAACTTATTCTACTTTAGCACCTGAGAATAGCACCTTGATTATTTTAACAATTGTGAATATATAAACTAGGGTAGTTATATAAAGCTAAAATAAAGGAGAAAATATATAAGGGACTAAAATTAAGTAATGGTAAACAAAGTTAAATGGACAGATGGTCACTATGAAATAATATTGGTTTAGGAGTAAGATCTGATTTGTAATATTAAATAAATTGAGCAGTTTATTGCACAATAAAAGTAAAAAAAAAAATGAGGTAGTTGGTACTAGCTAGCAAAAGATAGTTTTGGTACTTGCAAAAAAGTAATTGGAATATATACTAATTGCATACACAATGAGAAGTGACTAAAAAACAAGTAGTGATAAACAAAATTAAATGGACAGGTAAGAATAATGAATATTATTAATTTGGAGTAAGATTTGACTTGTAATTTAAAATTATGAGCAATTAATAGCAGTAAGAAAGAAGTATAGAGTATTGGAGGTAGTTGGCATTAGCTAGTGATGAAAAATAATAAAAATAATAATGCACAATATAATAGTAACGTACACTATATGCACCACACGTATATATGTATTAAGGGCACTTATCTAATCTGTTACAGAAATGTCAGCTTTTCTAAGGAAGGTAGAGAAATCATGTTCGTTTGAGATGGTATATTGTTGTCCTGTTGATGTTTTCCTTACTAGTATTTTCCCATCTCGCGTGAAACACTGATGTATTTTGTTTTCCTGTTTAAGTTTTCTCAGCCTGAACAGAAGGTTTTGACGTTTTTTTGTTAGACACTCATTTATGTACACTCCATTTTTCATTGTAATTGCTGATTTAATTAGGTCCTTTCTTTTATCGTATGAATGAAGTCTGATCATTATACTGTGTTTACTTCCTGGTTTTCCTAACAAACGTGTTTCTTTGATTTCATTGTTTTGCACGATGACTTGTACGTGGTTCTGTATTATCCTGATAGCAGTTTCTTTGCACTGTGCTTGTGTTATGTCACTAGGAATGTGTGGACTGTTTATTATAACTGCATCAGACAACTTATCTTGTTCAGTTTTGTCGTCTTGGAAATCAAGGTATTCATTTAGTCGAGTGTGCATGTTCTGATTCCAGTCCTTGATTGCTTCTTCAACCTTCATATTTATTGTTGTTATTTGCTCAGTGTGACTGGCTATAGCTGCTTTTAGAGTATTTTCTGTGTCAACACTTCCCGATGTAATCTTCTCTTCAAGGTTTTGGATCTTTTTCTCGAGGTTGGTTATCTTGGATTCTCGTCGCTCGAGTGTTGCTTTGATATCTTTGATTTCATTTTCTAGAGCAACGATGTAGTCCTTGATATTGTCAGGAATAATCATACCTGAGTTATCATGGATGAATCCTTTGAAGGGAGTGGAGTTGGAGGGGGAGTCAGCCATGTTTGTTGTTGTTGTTGTTGTTCCCTGGGTGGCGGTGGTGAGGGGGGTTGATGATACACTGGCGTCCTGCTGGGTAGACAAGTTGAGTTCTAGGGTCCTTGCTGTTATTCTTTTATTACTGGTGTTGTTTCTTCTGCGATATCCTTTCATAGTATCACTGAAGTAGATACTGTGTAGCAATGGAGGAGAAGGCTTGTTTTCTCGGAGCTTGGGTTAAGTGATTGTCTGGCAGCGGAGGCAGTGTTTGGGTTAGCAGGGCTGTCTTCCTTATATCTTCTAATTTTGTCAAGATTTGGGTTACATTCTTAGTATTCTTGGGTCATGTTGTGGTCTACGTGGGTTCATGTAGTTGATCTTTCACTTAGGCCATCACAAGTTTTGATGAGCGATGTTTTTTTTTTTGAGAAAGAAGAGCTGGTAGGATACCGTTGCTGCCGCTGCCGCCGCCTCCGGGGATGTAATAAAAAGAAACAGGGAGATTGCCTGAGGCATGGAAGACAGCAAATGTAGTCCCAATCTTTAAAAAAGGAGACAGACATGAAGCATTAAACTACAGACCAGTGTCACTGACATGTATAGTATGCAAAATCATGGAGAAGATTATCAGGAGAAGAGTGGTGGAACACTTAGAAAGGAATGATCTCATCAACAGCAGCCAACATGGTTTCAGGGACTGGAAATCCTGTGTCACAAACCTGCTGGAGTTCTATGACATGGTGACAGCAGTAAGACAAGAGAGAGAGGGTTGGGTGGATTGCATATTCTTGGACTGCAAGAAGGCGTTTGACACAGTTCCACACAAGACATTGGTGCAAAATCTGCAGGACCAAGCAGGGATAACAGGGAAGGCACTACAATGGATCAGGGAATATATGTCAGGACGACAGCAGCGAGTCATGGTACGTGGCGAGGTGTCAGAGTGGGCACCTGTGACCACCGGGGTTCCACAGGGGTCAGTCCTAGGACCAGTGCTGTTTCTGGTATTTGTGAACGACATGACGGAAGGAATAGACTCTGAGGTGTCCCTGTTTGCAGATGACGTGAAGTTGATGAGAAGAATTCACTCGATTGAAGACCAGGCAGAACTACAAAGGGATCTGGACAGGTTGCAGACCTGGTCCAGCAATTGGCTCCTGGAGTTCAATCCCACCAAGTGCAAAGTCATGAAGATTGGGGAAGGGCAAAGAAGACCGCAGACGGAGTACAGTCTAGGGGGCCAGAGACTACAAACCTCACTCAAGGAAAAAGATCTTGGGGTGAGTATAACACCAGGCACATCTCCTGAAGCGCACATCAATCTAATAACTGCTGCAGCATATGGGCGCTTAGCAAACCTCAGAACAGCATTCCGACATCTTAATAAGGAATCGTTCAGGACTCTGTACACCGTGTACGTTAGGCCCATATTGGAGTATGCGGCATCAGTTTGGAACCCACACCTAGCCAAGCACGTAAAGAAACTAGAGAAAGTGCAAAGGTTTGCAACAAGACTAGTCCCAGAGCTAAGAGGTATGTCCTACGAGGAGAGGTTAAGGGAAATCAACCTGACGACACTGGAGGACAGGAGAGATAGGGGGGACATGATAACGACATACAAAATACTGAGAGGAATTGACAAGGTGGACAAAGACAGGATGTTCCAGAGATTGGACACAGTATTAACGGGACACAGTTGGAAGTTGAAGACACAGATGAATCACAGGGATGTTAGGAAGTATTTCTTCAGCCACAGAGTAGTCAGTAAGTGGAATAGTTTGGGAAGCGATGTAGTGGAGGCAGGATCCATACATAGCTTTAAACAGAGGTATGATAAAGCTCACGGTTCAGGGAGAGTGACCTAGTAGCGACCAATGAAAAGGCGGGGCCAGGAGCTCGGACTCGACCCCTGCAACCTCAACTAGATGAGTACAACTAGGTGAGTATACACACACACACACACACACACACACACACACACACACACACACACACATGGAGTAAGGAGAAAGTGAATTAGTATCGACCAGTGAAGAGGCGGGGCCAGGAGCTATGAATCGACCCCTGCAACCACAAATAGGTGAGGAAATAAGCTTTTATTTAGCGGTTAAACAAAGAATGAATTGAATGAGGCAGTGGTTTGGGAGAACTCAATATATAGTTTCACGAGTGGACATGTTAAGTCCCAAAAGGCCAATGGTCAGTTATGCCGATCAAAGTTGTCTACGAGTCAGGACCAGGAGCTTAGTCTCGAACCCAGCACACACTCATCATTTCCGTCAAGTTAAATAACTGCGACACTTCCCAACACCATGGTAAATAACCTCTTTCAAGACTTCTGTCCCTCATTTTCCTCATAAAAACCATTTTAAATCACAACCAAAGTTTAGTCTTGCAGACAAACACGATGCCTTAAGTTGTACTGATGCTTTAGTTACCCATCATTCTCTTTCATAAATTATGTTGGTTGATGGTTCTGTGCACCAATCCACTGGTGCACTTGATAGTTCCGCTGTTGTTATGCAAAGTGTAGAAATGAAGAAATTGAAGCAGGTAGAAATTGAAGCATGCATCAACAAGTGGTTTTCTGCCTTTCAAACTGCGCTGTTTGCTACGCTCCTTACACTTAAGTACTCCATGTATCTAAGGATGACACGTAAATTGTGATTCTCTTCCAGTATCATCTGTAAACGCTCTTTAACTCCATGTGTATCAGTTGTGTCATGTTTGTGTTAGGCACCAGACACGGGAACATAAGAACATAAAAAAGGAGGAACACTGTAACAGGCCTACTGACCCATGCGGAGCAGGTCCATGTGACCCCTTCCACGGATCAGCCCAATGACCCACCCAGTCTGGTCAGGTCATATTTACTTAAGGAAGGAGAACGGCACCAGACCCAGCAGCACAAGCTAGTCAGGTCCAACTCACATCCACCCACACCCACTCATGTATTTATCTAACCTATTTTTAAAACAACACAACGTTTTAGCCTCAATAACTGTACTCGGGAGTTTATTCCACTCATCCACAACTCTATTACCAAACCAGTGTTTTCCTATATCCTTCCTGAATCTGAATTTTTCCAACTTGAAGCCATTGCTACGAGTCCTGTCTTGGCTGGAAATTTTCAGCACGCCATGACCTCTTAACTTGTAGTTTAAGGATAATAAGAAAGGAAGCTCTTGAGCCTCACTAATTCGAGACAGAGAGAGATTGACAGTATTTAGTACCGCATCATCATTCCATCATGCAGGAGCTACATATCCATTGTGTGTCCAACAAAATCAGCAAACATCTAAAAGTCATTACTGCCAGGCTCTGGCAGGATACAAGTACCTCAGGGAGGTGGCATCACCAGATGATATATCTAAATGTCAACTTTTCCAGAGTAATCATTGCCACACCCTGCGCCATTTCCCTATGTTCTGGACTGCAATAATGTTAATGAATTCAGAGACAACTCACTCACAAAAGCTTAAGAAATGTCAAAGTATTTTATCCAAATTGGTAAATCATTTTGTAAAAATACTCTGACTCTACATATTGAAAATAATTCAAAACCACATTTTTTTTACACAGATCAGTTTTACAAGTTAAGATCTGTTATCTTACATCAGCTGAAGACACAGATGAATCACAGGGATGTTAGGAAGTATTTCTTCAGCCACAGAGTAGTCAGTAAGTGGAATAGTTTGGGAAGCGATGTAGTGGAGGCAGGATCCATACATAGCTTTAAGCAAAGGTATGACAAAGCTCACGGCTCAGGGAGAGTGACCTAGTAGCGATCAGTGAAGAGGCGGGGCCAGGAGCTCGGACTCGACCCCCGCAACCTCAACTAGGTGAGTACAACTAGGTGAGTACACACAAACACACGCACACACACCTACACACACACACACACACACACACACACACGCACACACACACACACACACACACACACACACACACACACACACACACACACGCACGCACACACACACACACACACACACACATACACATACACACATACACACACACACACACACACACACACACACACACACACACACACACACACACACACACACACACACACACACACACACACACACACTGTAAATAAGTGCCGGTAAGTCCCAGGAGGTTGGGGATCAGGTCACAAGAAGGTGTGGGCAGCCTAGGACCACTGAGACTTACCTTAGTACAAATAGGTGAGTACACACACACACACACTGTAAGTAAGTGCCGGTAAGTCCCAGGAGGTTGGGGGTCAGGTCACAAGAAGGTGTGGGCAGCCAAGGATCACTGAGACTTACCTTAAACGCACAAGCCACCTACCTTTCAGTACATAATAAACCCACACATAATTCCACACACAATTACACACAAAATTACACACACACACAAACACACACACACACACAAGAGAGGAATATGAAGAGAGCAACAGAGCAATGGTGGACACACTTGCTGAGGTGGCAAGAGGAGCTCACTCCAGCAGAGCAAAGTTGCTGGTTATGGGGGATTTCAACCACAGGGAGATTGACTGGGAAAACCTGGAGCCACATGGGTGTCCCGAAACATGGAGAGCCAGGATGTTGGACGTGGTGCTGGAAAACCTCATGCACCAACATGTTAAGGACACTACGAGAGTGAGAGGGGAGGATGTACCAGCAAGATTGGACCTTGTGTTCACCCTGGGCAGCTCAGACATTGAGGACATCAAGTATGAGAGTCCCCTAGGAGCTAGCGACCACGTGGTTCTGTGCTTTGAATACATAGTAGAGCTGCAAGTGGAGAGAATAACAGGAGTTGAATGGGAAAAGCCTGACTATAAAAGAGGGGACTACATAGGGTTGAAGAACTTCCTGCGGGAGGTCCAGTGGGACAGAGAACTGGCAGGAAAGCCAGTAAATGAAATGATGGAATATGTAGCAACAAAATGCAAGGAGGCAGTGGAAAGGTTCATTCCCAAGGGCAACAGTAACAACGGGAAGACCAGAACAAGCCCCTGGTTCACCAGACAGTGTAAGGAGGCAAAAACAAAGTGCAATAGAGAATGGAAAAAGTACAGAAGGCAGAGAACACACGAAAATAGGGAGATCAGTCGCAGAGCCAGGAATGAGTACGCACAGGTAAGGAGGGAGGCCCAGCGACAGTATGAAAATGACATAGCATCGAGAATCAAGACTGACCCGAAACTGTTGTATAGCCACATCAGGAGGAAGACAAGAGTCAAAGACCAGGTGATCAGATTAAGGACAGAAGGTGGAGAACTCACAAGAAATGATCAGGAGGTATGTGAGGAGCTGAACAGGAGATTTAAGGAAGTTTTTACAGTAGAGACAGGAAGGGCTGTGGGAAGACAGCACAGAAGGGAACATCAAGAGGGAATATACCAACAAGTGTTGGATGACATACGAACAACTGAGGAGGAGGTGAAGAAGCTCTTAAGTGACCTTGACACCTCAAAGGCGATGGGACCGGACAACATCTCCCCATGGGTCCTTAGAGAAGGAGCAGAGATGCTGTGTGTGCCTCTAACCACAATCTTCAACACATCCCTTGAAACTGGGCAACTACCTGAGAAATGGAAGACAGCTAATGTAGTCCCCATATTTAAGAAAGGAAATAGAAACGAGGCACTAAACTACAGACCTGTGTCTCTGACATGTATTGTGTGCAAAGTCATGGAGAAGATTATCAGGAGGAGAGTGGTCGAACACCTGGAAAGGAACAAGATTATAAATGAAAACCAGCATGGGTTCATGGAAGGCAAATCTTGTATCACAAACCTCCTGGAGTTTTATGACAAGGTAACAGAAGTAAGACACGAGAGAGAGGGTTGGGTAGATTGCGTTTTCCTAGACTGCAGGAAGGCCTTTGACACAGTTCCCCACAAGAGATTAGTGCAGAAGCTGGAGGATCAGGCACACGTAAAAGGAAGGGCACTGCAATGGATAAGGGAATACCTGACAGGGAGGCAGCAACGAGTCATGGTACGTGAAGAGGTATCACAGTGGGCGCCTGTTACGAGCGGGGTCCCACAGGGGTCAGTTCTAGGACCAGTGCTATTTTTGATATATGTGAACGACATGATGGAAGGAATAGACTCTGAAGTGTCCCTGTTCGCAGATGACGTGAAGTTGATGAGAAGAATTAAATCGGACGAGGATGAGGCAGGACTGCAAAGAGACCTGGAGAGGCTGGACATGTGGTCCAGTAACTGGCTTCTCGAATTCAATCCAGCCAAATGCAAAGTCATGAAGATTGGGGAGGGGCAAAGAAGACCGCAGACAGAGTATAGGCTAGGTGGACAAAGACTACAGACCTCACTCAGGGAGAAAGACCTTGGGGTGACCATAACACCGAGCACATCACCGGAGGCACACATCAACCAAATAACCGCTGCAGCATACGGGCGCCTGGCAAACCTGAGAATAGCGTTCCGATACCTTAATAAGGAATCATTCAAGACACTGTACACTGTGTATGTTAGGCCCATACTGGAGTATGCAGCACCAGTCTGGAACCCACACCTGGTCAAACACGTCAAGAAGTTAGAGAAAGTACAAAGGTTTGCAACAAGGCTAGTCCCAGAGCTCAAGGGAATGTCGTACGAGGAAAGGTTAAGGGAAATCGGACTGACGACACTGGAGGACAGAAGGGTCAGGGGAGACATGATAACGACATACAAGATACTGCGGGGAATAGACAAGGTGGACAGAGATAGGATGTTCCAGAGAGGGGACACAGGGACAAGGGGTCACAACTGGAAGCTGAAGACTCAGACGAGTCACAGGGACGTTAGGAAGTATTTCTTCAGTCATAGAGTTGTCAGCAAGTGGAATAACCTAGCAAGTGAAGTAGTGGAGGCAGGAACCATACATAGTTTTAAGAAGAGGTATGACAAAGCTCAGGAAGCAGAGAGAGAGAGAGGATCCAGTAGCGATCAGTGAAGAGGCGGGGCCAGGAGCTGAGTCTCAACCCTTGCAACCACAATTAGGTGAGTACAATTAGGTGAGTACACACACACACACACACACACACACACACAACACACACACACACACACACACACACACACACACACACACACACACACACACACACACACACACACACACACACACACACACACACACACACACACACACACACACACACACACACACACACACACACACACACACACACACACACACACACATACACATATATACACACACACACACACACACACACACACACACACACACACATATCCAGACACACATACACTCCCCCCTCACCATCGACATCTTACTACTTCTCCTGATCCCTCCCCTCCCTCGATCACCCTCCCCTCCCCCGTTCACCCTAAACCCTCCCCACCCCTCCCCACTCAGCTCCCATATAGCCACAGTTCCTCCACTACTTCCCCCCCCCCCACACTCTGACACACACACTACTAACCTAACATACAGAACTACATAGGTTTCCCACTCTGAGGCAATCAGGATAAAACAAAAATGGGTTGCCAGAGAGCAACAAGAAAAACCAAGGGACAGGAGGAGGAAAATGCAAAGGAAGATTGGGCAGCAGAGCTCATAAAAAGGGATCATGAATGGGAAAAGAAACTAGAAGAACTTAGCATGAGAATGGAAGAGAGGATAGATATGGAAAGCAGGAAGTGGGAGGTGCATGTCAAAGCAGCAGAAGCTAGGATACAGAGTTTAGAAGAGGAATTGAAAAATCTGAAACAGCCTAAAGAACTAAAGAACATTTTGGGATTGACAACAGAGACTGCTACCTCAGCCACAAATAAGGGGACTGTAGGGAAAGAAGGGGCACAACTGCATGGAGATGCTCTATCAGAGGAGACTGTAGCAAATGAAAGAGCTAAGCTTTATGTGGAGGCCCTAACAGACAACAACAGAGCCCAAGGAAAGCCGAGAAGGGAAAATGACAGGCCACTGAGCCCAAGTACATTAGCCAGTGAAACTGATGAAAGGAAAGCTGCAGTGGAGGAAACCAAATTAAATGAGGGGATACACAGGGATATGCAGTGGGAGAATGAAAGGGTGAGGTCAGTCTTTGTGTATGGGCTCCAGGAAGTCGAAGGGGAAACATATGAAGCAAGAAAACAAGGGGAAGAAAAGCAATTGAAAGCATCATGAAAGCAATAGGAGAAGACGATATGACCCAGCTGGAAAATTTTCGGAGAATATGGGGGTTTGTAAAAAAAAGAACCCGGCCAGTGAGAGTGACCTTCAAGGCAGAAGCGACTCGGACCAGGATCCTGCAGGAGAAAGCACGATTAAGGGACATGACGGCATACAGGAAGGTGTATCTCGACCGTGACAGAACACAAGAAGAAAGGAAGAAACTGAGAGAGATGGTACAAAGGCGAAAAGAGGAAAGAGAGAGGATGGAGAAGACAGACAGGAGATCCCAGACTCAGGAAGAAGATCAAATACAGCCTCCCTCACAACTTCCTATAGAAGCCTCCCAACCAGGTCAACCCCAGTGCAACCAAACACTCTAAATCAAAACACCCATGCCACATCCAATGCCCCCACCCACTACATTACAAACTTCACCCCCACAGCAACAACCCATAGTTCCTTACCAGGTCTCCCACTTCCCCAACCCCAATATACTTCCCAGACCACAGTCTTAGAAAAGAAGTTGAAGGTGTGGTATACAAATGCAGATGGAATAACAAACAAGTATGAGGAGTGGCACGAAAGAATCAAAGAGACATCCCCAGACATAATAGCACTCACAGAAACAAAACTCACCAGAATAATAACAGATTCAATCTTTCCATCCGGATATCAAATCCTCAGGAAAGACAGAGGGAGGAGAGGGGGAGGAGGAGTTGCACTGCTCATTAAAAACCAGTGGGGTTTTGAGAAAATGGAAGGAATGGATGGCATGGGCGAAAGGGACTACTTAGTAGGAACAATCCAGTCTGAGGGACATAAGGTGATAATTGCAGTAATGTACAACCCACCACAGAACTGCAGGAGGCCAAGAGAAGAATACGATGAGAGCAACAGAGCAATGATCGACACACTAGCCGAGGTGGCCAGGAGAGCACACATGGGGGGAGCAAAGTTACTAGTTATGGGTGATTTCAATCACAAGGAGATTGACTGGGAAAACCTGGAGCCCCATGGGGGTCCCGAAACATGGAGAGCCAAGATGATGGATGTGGTACTGGAGAACCTCATGCATCAACATGTTAGAGACACTACCAGAGAGAGAGGAGAGGATGAACCAGCAAGGTTGGACCTTGTATTCACCATGAGTAGTTCGGACATCGAGGGTATCATGTATGAAAGGCCCCTGGGAGCTAGTGATCATGTGGTTCTGTGCTTCGACTACATAGTTGAGCTCCAAGTGGAGAGAGTAGCAGGAATAGGCTGGGAAAAACCAAACTACAAAAGGGGGAACTACTCAGGCATGAGGAACTTCCTTCAAGACATTCAGTGGGAGAGGGAACTGACAGGAAAACCAGTACAAGAAATGATGGACTATGTAGCAACAAAATGCAAGGAGGCAGAGGAGAGGTTTGTTCCCAAGGGAAACAGAAATAATGGGAAGAACAGAACGAGTCCTTGGTTCACCCAAAGGTGTAGGGAGGCAAAAACTAGGTGTACTAGAGAATGGAAAAGGTACAGAAGACAGAAAGTAAAGAAATCAGCCGAAGAGCCAGAAACGAATATGCACAGATAAGAAGGGAGGCTCAGAGACAATATGAAAATGACATAGCATCAAAAGTAAAGACTGACCCGAAGCTGTTGTACAGCCACATCAGGAGGAAAACAACAGTCAAGGACCAGGTAATCAGACTGAGGAAGGGTGATGGGGAATTCACAAGAAACGACCGAGAGGTATGTCAGGAGCTCAACACAAGATTTAAAGAGGTATTTACAGTGGAAACCAGTAGGACTCCAAGAAATCAGAACAGGGGGGCACACCAGCAAGTGCTGGATGAGGTACATATAACCAAGGAGGAGGTGAAGAAGCTGCTATGCGAACTTGACACCTCAAAGGCGGTGGGACCAGACAACATCTCTCCATGGGTCCTTAAAGAGGGAGCAGAGATATTGTGTGAGCCATTAACAAAGATCTTCAACACATCATTTGAAACTGGGCAACTCCCTGAGGTATGGAAAATGGCAAATGTAGTCCCAATTTTTAAAAAGGGAGACAGACATGAGGCACTAAACTACACACCTGTATCACTAACGTGTATAGTATGCAAGGTCATGGAGAAGATCATCAGGAGGAGAGTGGTGGGGCACCTGGAAAGAAACAAGTGTATAATTGACAACCAGCACGGTTTCAGGGAAGGAAAATCCTGTGTCACAAACCTACTAGAGTTTTATGACAAGGTGACAGAAGTAAGACAAGAGAGAGAGGGGTGGATCGACTGCGTATTTTTGGACTGCAAGAAGGCCTTCGACACAGTTCCTCACAAGAGGTTACTGCAAAAGCTAGAGGACCAGGCACACATAACAGGAAAGGCACTGCAATGGATCAGAGAATATCTGACAGGGAGGCAACAACGAGTCATGGTACACGACGAGGTGTCAGAGTGGGCGCCTGTGACAAGCGGGGTTCCACAGGGGTCAGTCCTAGGACCTGTGCTGTTCTTGGTATACGTGAACGACATAACGGAAGGGATAGACTCAGAAGTGTCCTTGTTTGCAGATGATGTGAAGTTAATGAGAAGAATCAAATCGGACGAGGATCAGGCAGGACTGCAAAGAGACCTGGACAGGCTACAAGCCTGGTCCAGCAACTGGCTCCTTGAATTTAACCCTGCCAAATGCAAAGTCTTGAAGATTGGGGAAGGGCAAAGAAGACCGCAGACACAATATAGTTTAGATGGCCAAAGACTGCAAACCTCACTCAAGGAAAAAGATCTTGGGGTGAGTATAACACCGAGCATATCTCCTGAGGCGCACATCAATCAGATAACTGCTGCAGCATACGGGCGCCTGGCAAACCTACGGATAGCGTTCCGATACCTCAGTAAGGATTCGTTTAAGACTCTGTATACCATCTACGTCAGGCCCATACTGGAGTATGCAGCATCAGTTTGGAATCCACACCTAGTCAAGCACGTCAAGAAATTAGAGAAAGTGCAAAGGTTTGCAACAAGACTAGTCCCAGAGCTACGGGGATTGTCCTATGAAGAAAGGTTGAGGGAAATCGGCCTGACGACACTGGAGGCCAGGAGGGTCAGGGGAGACATGATAACGACATATAAAATACTTCGCGGAATAGACGAGGTGGACAAAGACGGGATGTTCCAGAGATGGGACACAGACACAAGAAGTCACAATTGGAAGTTGAAGACTCAGATGAATCAAAGGGATGTTAGGAAGTATTTCTTCAGTCATAGAGTAGTCAGGCCATGGAATAGCCTAGAAAGTGATGTGGTGGAGGCAGGAACCATACATAGTTTTAAGGCGAGGTATGATAGAGCTCATGGGGCAGGGAGAGAGAGGACCTAGTAGCAATCAGCGAAGAGGCGGGGCCAGGAGCTGTGACTCGACCCCTGCAACCACAAATAGGTGAGTACAAATAGGTGAGTACATGTATGTGACAGAAGGGAGAGTTAGAAATGTCCCGGTTCGCAGACTAGGGGAAACTACTGATACATAAGAACATAAGAACGAAGTAACACTGCAGCAGGCCTACTGGCCCATGCGAGGCAGGTCCAAGTCTCCTACCGGCTTAAGCCAATGCACCCAACCTAGTCAGGTCAGGTCACCTTTACTTAAGGGAGGAACACAGCAACGGTCCTGGTAGCACAAGCTAATCAGGTCCAACTCACACCCACCCACACCCACTCATGTATTTATCCAACTTATTTTTAAAGCTACACAACGTTCTGGCCTCTATAACTGTACTTGGGAGTTTGTTCCACTCCTCCACAACTCTATTACCAAACCAGTGCTTTCCTATATCCTTCCTGAATCTGAATTTTTCTAACTTAAAACCATTGTTGCGAGTCCTGTCTAGGCTAGATATTTTCAGCACACTATTTACATCCCCTTTATTTATTCCTGTCTTGAATTTATACACCTCAATCATATCCCCCCTAATTCTACGTCTTTCTAGAGAGTGAAGATTCAGGGCCCTTAGTCTGATGTGGACAAGCTACAGTCCTGGTCTGGGAAAGTTATAAAGCTTGGGGAAAGACAGAAAACCGCTAACGGAGTACATTCTCGGGGGGTCAAAAACTGTAAACCTTACTCAAGGAAAAGGATCTCGGAGTGATTACCACAACGAGCAGATCCCTGAGCCGCACATCAACCACATAACTGCTGTAGTATATGGCTCCTGGCAAACCTAAGAATATCGTTTCGATATCAAAGGAGTAATTTAAGACACTGTACACCGTGCACATCAGGCCCATACTGGAGTATGCAGCACCAGTAGAGAACTCACACATGGCCAAGCACGTCAAGAAATTAAAGAAAGTTAAGGGTTTGCAATAAGACTAGTCTCGGAGCTAAGGGGTATGTCATACGAATAAGAGGTTAAAGGAACTCAATCTGACGACACTGGGGGACAGGAGGGATAGCTGGGACACGATAACAACATATAAAATACCGAGAGGAAATTGACAAGATAGGAACAAAAGAAAGGAGGATCACTGCAGCAGGCCTGTTGGCCCATACTAGGCAGGTCCTTTACAACCCATCCCACTAACAAAACATTTGCCCAACCCAATTTTCAATGCCACCCAAGAAATAAGCTCTGTTAAGAACATAAGATGGATAGGGACAGAATGTTTTAGAGATATGACACAGCAACGAAGGGATAGCTGGAAGCCGAATACTCAGATGAGTAAAAGTGACGTCAGAAAGTATTTCTTCAGTCATAGAGTTGCCAGGAAATCGAACAATCTGGAAAGCGAAGTACTAGATGCAGGATCCATACATAGGTTTAAGAAGAGGTACGATAAGGCCACATATAGGTGGGAACCCCCTAACCCCCCCCCCACACACATGTACATTAGTATCAAATTATGTTGGTACACAATACCGCCAGGATGAATACCCGTGCATACCCATGTGCAACACTTCGTTATCTTTTTTCTCGAAACTTCTCGTAAGCACAACAAACTCTCTCAGTCGAATACACCCGAATATAACTTTCTATACAAAAGGAGCAGTAGTTCTGACGCGATCAGTCCCTTAGCCTCCCTAAGATGTGGTCAGTCTCACAAAACTAAAGCATAGGCATCCTGCCAAATCTAATAGTGAGGTGAAGCAACTGGAGTTGACGTCACAAGTGAGCGTCGCTAATCAGGCGACGTAAGTCATGCTTAAGCAGTTGCTTAACCAACATACGACTGGGATTATGTATCCTTAATGGAATATCTAATGTAATTTTTGCATGAAATCTGCTACTACCTGCTGCTTCTGGGTATAAATCTGCTGCTACTACCTGCTGCTTCTGGGTATAAATCAGCTGCTACTACCTGCTGCTTCTGGGTATAAATCTGCTGCTACTACCTGCTGCTTCTGGGTATAAATCTGCTGCTACTACCTGCTGCTTCTGGGTATAAATCTGCTGCTACTACCTGCTGCTTCTGGGTATAAATCTGCTGCTACTACCTGCTGCTTCTGGGTATAAATCTGCTGCTACTACCTGCTGCTTCTGGGTATAAATCTGCTGCTACTACCTGCTGCTTCTGGGTATAAATCTGCTGCTACTACCTGCTGCTTCTGGGTATAAATCTGCTGCTACTACCTGCTGCTTCTGGGTATAAATCTGCTGCTACTACCTGCTGGTTCTGGGTATAAATCTGCTGCTACTACCTGCTGCTTCTGGGTATAAATCTGCTACTACTACATGCTGCTTCTGGGTATAAATCTGCTGCTACTACATGCTGCTTCTGGATATAAATCTGCTGCTACTACCTTCTGCTTCTGGATATAAATCTGCTGCTACTACATGCTGCTTCTGGATATAAATCTGCTGCTACTACCTGCTGCTTCTGGATATAAATCTGCTGCTACTACCTGCTGCTTCTGGGTATAAATCTGCTGCTACTACATGCTGCTTCTGGATATAAATCTGCTGCTACGACCTGCTGCTTCTGGGTATAAATCTGCTGCTACTACCTGCTGCTTCTGGGTATAAATCTGCTGCTACTACCTGCTGCTTCTGGGTATAAATCTGCTGCTACTTCCTGCTGCTTCTGGGTATAAATCTGCTGCTACTACCTGCTGCTTCTGGGAATAAATCTGCTTTTGCTACTACCTGCTGCTTCTGGGTATAAATCTGCTTCTGCTACTACCTGCTGCTTCTGGGTATAAATCTGCTTCTGCTACCTGCTGCTTCTGGGTATAAATCTGCTTCTGCTACTACCTGCTGCTTCTGGGTATAAATCTGCTGCTACTACCTGCTGCTTCTGGGTATAAATCTGCTGCTACTACCTGCTGCTTCTGGGTATAAATCTGCTGCTACTACCTGCTGCTTCTGGGTATAAATCTGCTTCTGCTACTACCTGCTGCTTCTGGGTATAAATCTGCTGCTACTACCTGCTGCTTCTGGGTATAAATCTGCTTCTGCTACTACCTGCTGCTTCTGGGTATAAATCTGCTGCTACTACCTGCTGCTTCTGGGTATAAATCTGCTTCTGCTACTACCTGCTGCTTCTGGGTATAAACCTGCTGCTAGTACCTGCTGCTTCTGGGTATAAATCTGCTTCTACTACCTGCTGCTTCTGGGTATAAGTCTGCTGCTACTACCTGCTGCTTCTGGGTATAAATCTGCTGCTACAACCTGCTGCTTCTGGGTATAAATCTGCTGCTACTACCTGCTGCTTCTGGGTATAAATCTGCTGCTACTATCTGCTGCTTCTGGGTATAAATCTGCTTCTGCTACTACCTGCTGCTTCTGGGTATAAATCTGCTGCTACTACCTGCTGCTTCTGGGTACAAATCTGCTGCTACTGTCTGCTGCTTCTGGGTATAAATCTGCTTCTGCTACTACTTGCTGCTTCTGGGTATAAATCTGCTGCTACTACCTGCTGCTTCTTGGTATAAATCTGCTGCTACTACCTGCTGCTTCTGGGTATAAATCTGCTTCTACTATCTGCTGCTTCTGGGTATAAATCTGCTTCTGCTACTACCTGTTGCTTCTGGGTATAAATCTGTTGCTACTACCTGCTGCTTCTGGGTATAAATCTGATGCTACTATCTGCTGCTTCTGGGTATAAATCTGCTTCTGCTACTACCTGCTGCTTCTGGGTATAAATCTGCTACTACTATCTGCTGCTTCTGGGTATAAATCTGCTTCTACTATCTGCTGCTTCTGGGTATAAATCTGCTTCTGCTACTACCTGCTGCTTGTGGGTATAAATCTGGTTCTACTATCTGATGCTTCTGGGTATAAATCTGCTTCTGCTACTACCTGCTGCTTCTGGGTATAAATCTGCTGCTACTATCTGCTGCTTCTGGGTATAAATCTGCTGCTACTACATGCTGCTTCTGGATATAAATCTGCTGCTACTACCTTCTGCTTCTGGATATAAATCTGCTGCTACTACCTGCTGCTTCTGGATATAAATCTGCTGCTACTACCTGCTGCTTCTGGATATAAATCTGCTGCTACTACCTGCTGCTTCTGGGTATAAATCTGCTGCTACTACATGCTGCTTCTGGGTATAAATCTGTTGCTGCTACATGCTGCTTCTGGATATAAATCTGCTGCTACTACCTTCTGCTTCTGGATATAAATCTGCTGCTACTACATGCTGCTTCTGGATATAAATCTGCTGCTACTACCTGCTGCTTCTGGATATAAATCTGCTGCTACTACCTGCTGCTTCTGGGTATAAATCTGCTGCTACTACATGCTGCTTCTGGATATAAATCTGCTGCTACGACCTGCTGCTTCTGGGTATAAATCTGCTGCTACTACCTGCTGCTTCTGGGTATAAATCTGCTGCTACTACCTGCTGCTTCTGGGTATAAATCTGCTTCTGCTACTACCTGCTGCTTCTGGGTATAAATCTGCTTCTGCTACCTGCTGCTTCTGGGTATAAATCTGCTTCTGCTACTACCTGCTGCTTCTGGGTATAAATCTGCTGCTACTACCTGCTGCTTCTGGGTATAAATCTGCTGCTACTACCTGATGCTTCTGGGTATAAATCTGCTGCTACTACCTGCTGCTTCTGGGTATAAATCTGCTTCTGCTACTACCTGCTGCTTCTGGGTATAAATCTGCTGCTACTACCTGCTGCTTCTGGGTATAAATCTGCTTCTGCTACTACCTGCTGCTTCTGGGTATAAATCTGCTGCTACTACCTGCTGCTTCTGGGTATAAATCTGCTTCTGCTACTACCTGCTGCTTCTGGGTATAAACCTGCTGCTACTACCTGCTGCTTCTGGGTATAAATCTGCTTCTACTACCTGCTGCTTCTGGGTATAAATCTGCTTCTGCTACTACCTGCTGCTTCTGGGTATAAACCTGCTGCTACTACCTGCTGCTTCTGGGTATAAATCTGCTTCTACTTCCTGCTGCTTCTGGGTATAAATCTGCTGCTACTACCTGCTGCTTCTGGGTATAAATCTGCTTCTGCTACTACCTGCTGCTTCTGGGTATAAATCTGCTTCTGCTACTACCTGCTGCTTCTGGGTATAAATCTGCTTCTGCTACCTGCTGCTTCTGGGTATAAATCTGCTTCTGCTACTACCTGCTGCTTCTGGGTATAAATCTGCTGCTACTACCTGCTGCTTCTGGGTATAAATCTGCTGCTACTACCTGATGCTTCTGGGTATAAATCTGCTGCTACTACCTGCTGCTTCTGCGTATAAATCTGCTTCTGCTACTACCTGCTGCTTCTGGGTATAAATCTGCTGCTACTACCTGCTGCTTCTGGGTATAAATCTGCTTCTGCTACTACCTGCTGCTTCTGGGTATAAATCTGCTGCTACTACCTGCTGCTTCTGGGTATAAATCTGCTTCTGCTACTACCTGCTGCTTCTGGGTATAAACCTGCTGCTACTACCTGCTGCTTCTGGGTATAAATCTGCTTCTACTACCTGCTGCTTCTGGGTATAAGTCTGCTGCTACTACCTGCTGCTTCTGGGTATAAATCTGCTGCTACTACCTGCTGCTTCAGGGTATAAATCTGCTGCTACTACCTGCTGCTTCTGGGTATAAATCTGCTGCTACTATCTGCTGCTTCTGGGTATAAATCTGCTTCTGCTACTACCTGCTGCTTCTGGGTATAAATCTGCTGCTACTACCTGCTGCTTCTGGGTACAAATCTGCTGCTACTATCTGCTGCTTCTGGGTATAAATCTGCTTCTGCTACTACTTGCTGCTTCTGGGTATAAATCTGCTGCTACTACCTGCTGCTTCTTGGTATAAATCTGCTGCTACTACCTGCTGCTTCTGGGTATAAATCTGCTTCTACTATCTGCTGCTTCTGGGTATAAATCTGCTTCTGCTACTACCTGTTGCTTCTGGGTATAAATCTGTTGCTACTACCTGCTGCTTCTGGGTATAAATCTGATGCTACTATCTGCTGCTTCTGGGTATAAATCTGCTTCTGCTACTACCTGCTGCTTCTGGGTATAAATCTGCTACTACTATCTGCTGCTTCTGGGTATAAATCTGCTGCTACTACCTGCTGCTTCTGGGTATAAGTCTGCTTCTGCTACTACCTGCTGCTTCTGGGTATAAATCTGCTTCTACTATCTGCTGCTTCTGGGTATAAATCTGCTTCTGCTACTACCTGCTGCTTGTGGGTATAAATCTGGTTCTACTATCTGATGCTTCTGGGTATAAATCTGCTTCTGCTACTACCTGCTGCTTCTGGGTATAAATCTGCTGCTACTATCTGCTGCTTCTGGGTATAAATCTGCTTCTACTATCTGCTGCTTCTGGGTATAAATCTGCTTCTGCTATCTGCTGCTTCTGGGTATAAATCTGCTTCTGCTATCTGCTGCTTCTGGGTATAAATCTGCTGCTACTATCTGCTGCTTCTGGGTATAAATCTGCTTCTACTATCTGCTGCTTCTGGGTATAAATCTGCTGCTACTACATGCTGCTTCTGGATATAAATCTGCTGCTACTACCTTCTGCTTCTGGATATAAATCTGCTGCTACTACCTGCTGCTTCTGGATATAAATCTGCTGCTACTACCTGCTGCTTCTGGATATAAATCTGCTGCTACTACCTGCTGCTTCTGGGTATAAATCTGCTGCTACTACATGCTGCTTCTGGATATAAATCTGCTGCTACGACCTGCTGCTTCTGGGTATAAATCTGCTGCTACTACCTGCTGCTTCTGGGTATAAATCTGCTGCTACTACCTGCTGCTTCTGGGTATAAATCTGCTGCTACTACCTGCTGTTTCTGGATATAAATCTGCTGCTACGACCTGCTGCTTCTGGGTATAAATCTGCTGCTACTACCTGCTGCTTCTGGGTATAAATCTGCTGCTACTACCTGCTGCTTCTGGGTATAAATCTGCTGCTACTTCCTGCTGCTTCTGGGTATAAATCTGCTGCTACTACCTGCTGCTTCTGGGAATAAATCTGCTTTTGCTACTACCTGCTGCTTCTGGGTATAAATCTGCTTCTGCTACTACCTGCTGCTTCTGGGTATAAATCTGCTTCTGCTACCTGCTGCTTCTGGGTATAAATCTGCTTCTGCTACTACCTGCTGCTTCTGGGTATAAATCTGCTGCTACTACCTGCTGCTTCTGGGTATAAATCTGCTGCTACTACCTGCTGCTTCTGGGTATAAATCTGCTGCTACTACCTGCTGCTTCTGGGTATAAATCTGCTTCTGCTACTACCTGCTGCTTCTGGGTATAAATCTACTGCTACTACCTGCTGCTTCTGGGTATAAATCTGCTTCTGCTACTACCTGCTGCTTCTGGGTATAAATCTGCTGCTACTACCTGCTGCTTCTGGGTATAAATCTGCTTCTGCTACTACCTGCTGCTTCTGGGTATAAACCTGCTGCTAGTACCTGCTGCTTCTGGGTATAAATCTGCTTCTACTACCTGCTGCTTCTGGGTATAGGTCTGCTGCTACTACCTGCTGCTTCTGGGTATAAATCTGCTGCTACAACCTGCTGCTTCTGGGTATAAATCTGCTGCTACTACCTGCTGCTTCTGGGTATAAATCTGCTGCTACTATCTGCTGCTTCTGGGTATAAATCTGCTTCTGCTACTACCTGCTGCTTCTGGGTATAAATCTGCTGCTACTACCTGCTGCTTCTGGGTACAAATCTGCTGCTACTGTCTGCTGCTTCTGGGTATAAATCTGCTTCTGCTACTACTTGCTGCTTCTGGGTATAAATCTGCTGCTACTACCTGCTGCTTCTTGGTATAAATCTGCTGCTACTACCTGCTGCTTCTGGGTATAAATCTGCTTCTACTATCTGCTGCTTCTGGGTATAAATCTGCTTCTGCTACTACCTGTTGCTTCTGGGTATAAATCTGTTGCTACTACCTGCTGCTTCTGGGTATAAATCTGATGCTACTATCTGCTGCTTCTGGGTATAAATCTGCTTCTGCTACTACCTGCTGCTTCTGGGTATAAATCTGCTACTACTATCTGCTGCTTCTGGGTATAAATCTGCTTCTACTATCTGCTGCTTCTGGGTATAAATCTGCTTCTGCTACTACCTGCTGCTTGTGGGTATAAATCTGGTTCTACTATCTGATGCTTCTGGGTATAAATCTGCTTCTGCTACTACCTGCTGCTTCTGGGTATAAATCTGCTGCTACTATCTGCTGCTTCTGGGTATAAATCTGCTGCTACTACATGCTGCTTCTGGATATAAATCTGCTGCTACTACCTTCTGTTTCTGGATATAAATCTGCTGCTACTACCTGCTGCTTCTGGATATAAATCTGCTGCTACTACCTGCTGCTTCTGGATATAAATCTGCTGCTACTACCTGCTGCTTCTGGGTATAAATCTGCTGCTACTACATGCTGCTTCTGGGTATAAATCTGTTGCTGCTACATGCTGCTTCTGGATATAAATCTGCTGCTACTACCTTCTGCTTCTGGATATAAATCTGCTGCTACTACATGCTGCTTCTGGATATAAATCTGCTGCTACTACCTGCTGCTTCTGGATATAAATCTGCTGCTACTACCTGCTGCTTCTGGGTATAAATCTGCTGCTACTACATGCTGCTTCTGGATATAAATCTGCTGCTACGACCTGCTGCTTCTGGGTATAAATCTGCTGCTACTACCTGCTGCTTCTGGGTATAAATCTGCTGCTACTACCTGCTGCTTCTGGGTATAAATCTGCTGCTACTTCCTGCTGCTTCTGGGTATAAATCTGCTGCTACTACCTGCTGCTTCTGGGTATAAATCTGCTTCTGCTACTACCTGCTGCTTCTGGGTATAAATCTGCTTCTGCTACTACCTGCTGCTTCTGGGTATAAATCTGCTTCTGCTACCTGCTGCTTCTGGGTATAAATCTGCTTCTGCTACTACCTGCTGCTTCTGGGTATAAATCTGCTGCTACTACCTGCTGCTTCTGGGTATAAATCTGCTGCTACTACCTGATGCTTCTGGGTATAAATCTGCTGCTACTACCTGCTGCTTCTGGGTATAAATCTGCTTCTGCTACTACCTGCTGCTTCTGGGTATAAATCTGCTGCTACTACCTGCTGCTTCTGGGTATAAATCTGCTTCTGCTACTACCTGCTGCTTCTGGGTATAAATCTGCTGCTACTACCTGCTGCTTCTGGGTATAAATCTGCTTCTGCTACTACCTGCTGCTTCTGGGTATAAACCTGCTGCTACTACCTGCTGCTTCTGGGTATAAATCTGCTTCTACTACCTGCTGCTTCAGGGTATAAATCTGCTGCTACTACCTGCTGCTTCAGGGTATAAATCTGCTGCTACTACCTGCTGCTTCTGGGTATAAATCTGCTGCTACTATCTGCTGCTTCTGGGTATAAATCTGCTTCTGCTACTACCTGCTGCTTCTGGGTATAAATCTGCTGCTACTACCTGCTGCTTCTGGGTACAAATCTGCTGCTACTATCTGCTGCTTCTGGGTATAAATCTGCTTCTGCTACTACTTGCTGCTTCTGGGTATAAATCTGCTGCTACTACCTGCTGCTTCTTGGTATAAATCTGCTGCTACTACCTGCTGCTTCTGGGTATAAATCTGCTTCTACTATCTGCTGCTTCTGGGTATAAATCTGCTTCTGCTACTACCTGTTGCTTCTGGGTATAAATCTGTTGCTACTACCTGCTGCTTCTGGGTATAAATCTGATGCTACTATCTGCTGCTTCTGGGTATAAATCTGCTTCTGCTACTACCTGCTGCTTCTGGGTATAAATCTGCTTCTACTATCTGCTGCTTCTGGGTATAAATCTGCTTCTGCTATCTGCTGCTTCTGGGTATAAATCTGCTTCTGCTATCTGCTGCTTCTGGGTATAAATCTGCTGCTACTATCTGCTGCTTCTGGGTATAAATCTGCTTCTACTATCTGCTGCTTCTGGGTATAAATCTGCTGCTACTACATGCTGCTTCTGGATATAAATCTGCTGCTACTACCTTCTGCTTCTGGATATAAATCTGCTGCTACTACCTGCTGCTTCTGGATATAAATCTGCTGCTACTACCTGCTGCTTCTGGATATAAATCTGCTGCTACTACCTGCTGCTTCTGGGTATAAATCTGCTGCTACTACATGCTGCTTCTGGATATAAATCTGCTGCTACGACCTGCTGCTTCTGGGTATAAATCTGCTGCTACTACCTGCTGCTTCTGGGTATAAATCTGCTGCTACTACCTGCTGCTTCTGGGTATAAATCTGCTGCTACTACCTGCTGTTTCTGGATATAAATCTGCTGCTACGACCTGCTGCTTCTGGGTATAAATCTGCTGCTACTACCTGCTGCTTCTGGGTATAAATCTGCTGCTACTACCTGCTGCTTCTGGGTATAAATCTGCTGCTACTTCCTGCTGCTTCTGGGTATAAATCTGCTGCTACTACCTGCTGCTTCTGGGAATAAATCTGCTTTTGCTACTACCTGCTGCTTCTGGGTATAAATCTGCTTCTGCTACTACCTGCTGCTTCTGGGTATAAATCTGCTTCTGCTACCTGCTGCTTCTGGGTATAAATCTGCTTCTGCTACTACCTGCTGCTTCTGGGTATAAATCTGCTGCTACTACCTGCTGCTTCTGGGTATAAATCTGCTGCTACTACCTGCTGCTTCTGGGTATAAATCTGCTGCTACTACCTGCTGCTTCTGGGTATAAATCTGCTTCTGCTACTACCTGCTGCTTCTGGGTATAAATCTACTGCTACTACCTGCTGCTTCTGGGTATAAATCTGCTTCTGCTACTACCTGCTGCTTCTGGGTATAAATCTGCTGCTACTACCTGCTGCTTCTGGGTATAAATCTGCTTCTGCTACTACCTGCTGCTTCTGGGTATAAACCTGCTGCTAGTACCTGCTGCTTCTGGGTATAAATCTGCTTCTACTACCTGCTGCTTCTGGGTATAGGTCTGCTGCTACTACCTGCTGCTTCTGGGTATAAATCTGCTGCTACAACCTGCTGCTTCTGGGTATAAATCTGCTGCTACTACCTGCTGCTTCTGGGTATAAATCTGCTGCTACTATCTGCTGCTTCTGGGTATAAATCTGCTTCTGCTACTACCTGCTGCTTCTGGGTATAAATCTGCTGCTACTACCTGCTGCTTCTGGGTACAAATCTGCTGCTACTGTCTGCTGCTTCTGGGTATAAATCTGCTTCTGCTACTACTTGCTGCTTCTGGGTATAAATCTGCTGCTACTACCTGCTGCTTCTTGGTATAAATCTGCTGCTACTACCTGCTGCTTCTGGGTATAAATCTGCTTCTACTATCTGCTGCTTCTGGGTATAAATCTGCTTCTGCTACTACCTGTTGCTTCTGGGTATAAATCTGTTGCTACTACCTGCTGCTTCTGGGTATAAATCTGATGCTACTATCTGCTGCTTCTGGGTATAAATCTGCTTCTGCTACTACCTGCTGCTTCTGGGTATAAATCTGCTACTACTATCTGCTGCTTCTGGGTATAAATCTGCTTCTACTATCTGCTGCTTCTGGGTATAAATCTGCTTCTGCTACTACCTGCTGCTTGTGGGTATAAATCTGGTTCTACTATCTGATGCTTCTGGGTATAAATCTGCTTCTGCTACTACCTGCTGCTTCTGGGTATAAATCTGCTGCTACTATCTGCTGCTTCTGGGTATAAATCTGCTGCTACTACATGCTGCTTCTGGATATAAATCTGCTGCTACTACCTTCTGTTTCTGGATATAAATCTGCTGCTACTACCTGCTGCTTCTGGATATAAATCTGCTGCTACTACCTGCTGCTTCTGGATATAAATCTGCTGCTACTACCTGCTGCTTCTGGGTATAAATCTGCTGCTACTACATGCTGCTTCTGGGTATAAATCTGTTGCTGCTACATGCTGCTTCTGGATATAAATCTGCTGCTACTACCTTCTGCTTCTGGATATAAATCTGCTGCTACTACCTTCTGCTTCTGGATATAAATCTCCTGCTACTACCTGCTGCTTCTGGATATAAATCTGCTGCTACTACCTGCTGCTTCTGGGTATAAATCTGCTGCTACTACATGCTGCTTCTGGATATAAATCTGCTGCTACGACCTGCTGCTTCTGGGTATAAATCTGCTGCTACTACCTGCTGCTTCTGGGTATAAATCTGCTGCTACTACCTGCTGCTTCTGGGTATAAATCTGCTGCTACTTCCTGCTGCTTCTGGGTATAAATCTGCTGCTACTACCTGCTGCTTCTGGGTATAAATCTGCTTCTGCTACTACCTGCTGCTTCTGGGTATAAATCTGCTTCTGCTACTACCTGCTGCTTCTGGGTATAAATCTGCTTCTGCTACCTGCTGCTTCTGGGTATAAATCTGCTTCTGCTACTACCTGCTGCTTCTGGGTATAAATCTGCTGCTACTACCTGCTGCTTCTGGGTATAAATCTGCTGCTACTACCTGATGCTTCTGGGTATAAATCTGCTGCTACTACCTGCTGCTTCTGGGTATAAATCTGCTTCTGCTACTACCTGCTGCTTCTGGGTATAAATCTGCTGCTACTACCTGCTGCTTCTGGGTATAAATCTGCTTCTGCTACTACCTGCTGCTTCTGGGTATAAATCTGCTGCTACTACCTGCTGCTTCTGGGTATAAATCTGCTTCTGCTACTACCTGCTGCTTCTGGGTATAAACCTGCTGCTACTACCTGCTGCTTCTGGGTATAAATCTGCTTCTACTACCTGCTGCTTCAGGGTATAAATCTGCTGCTACTACCTGCTGCTTCAGGGTATAAATCTGCTGCTACTACCTGCTGCTTCTGGGTATAAATCTGCTGCTACTATCTGCTGCTTCTGGGTATAAATCTGCTTCTGCTACTACCTGCTGCTTCTGGGTATAAATCTGCTGCTACTACCTGCTGCTTCTGGGTACAAATCTGCTGCTACTATCTGCTGCTTCTGGGTATAAATCTGCTTCTGCTACTACTTGCTGCTTCTGGGTATAAATCTGCTGCTACTACCTGCTGCTTCTTGGTATAAATCTGCTGCTACTACCTGCTGCTTCTGGGTATAAATCTGCTTCTACTATCTGCTGCTTCTGGGTATAAATCTGCTTCTGCTACTACCTGTTGCTTCTGGGTATAAATCTGTTGCTACTACCTGCTGCTTCTGGGTATAAATCTGATGCTACTATCTGCTGCTTCTGGGTATAAATCTGCTTCTGCTACTACCTGCTGCTTCTGGGTATAAATCTGCTACTACTATCTGCTGCTTCTGGGTATAAATCTGCTGCTACTACCTGCTGCTTCTGGGTATAAGTCTGCTTCTGCTACTACCTGCTGCTTCTGGGTATAAATCTGCTTCTACTATCTGCTGCTTCTGGGTATAAATCTGCTTCTGCTACTACCTGCTGCTTGTGGGTATAAATCTGGTTCTACTATCTGATGCTTCTGGGTATAAATCTGCTTCTGCTACTACCTGCTGCTTCTGGGTATAAATCTGCTGCTACTATCTGCTGCTTCTGGGTATAAATCTGCTTCTACTATCTGCTGCTTCTGGGTATAAATCTGCTTCTGCTATCTGCTGCTTCTGGGTATAAATCTGCTTCTGCTATCTGCTGCTTCTGGGTATAAATCTGCTGCTACTATCTGCTGCTTCTGGGTATAAATCTGCTTCTACTATCTGCTGCTTCTGGGTATAAATCTGCTGCTACTACATGCTGCTTCTGGATATAAATCTGCTGCTACTACCTTCTGCTTCTGGATATAAATCTCCTGCTACTACCTGCTGCTTCTGGATATAAATCTGCTGCTACTACCTGCTGCTTCTGGATATAAATCTGCTGCTACTACCTGCTGCTTCTGTGTATAAATCTGCTGCTACTACATGCTGCTTCTGGATATAAATCTGCTGCTACGACCTGCTGCTTCTGGGTATAAATCTGCTGCTACTACCTGCTGCTTCTGGGTATAAATCTGCTGCTACTACCTGCTGCTTCTGGGTATAAATCTGCTGCTACTACCTGCTGTTTCTGGATATAAATCTGCTGCTACTACCTGCTGCTTCTGGGTATAAATCTGCTGCTACTACCTGCTGTTTCTGGGTATAAATCTGCTGCTACTTCCTGCTGCTTTTGGGTATAAATATGCTGCTACTACCTGCTGCTTCTGGGTATAAATCTGCTGCTACTATCTGCTGCTTCTGGATATAAATCTGCTGCTACTACCTGCTGCTTCTGGGTATAAATCTGCTGCTACTACCTGCTGCTTCTGGGTATAAAACTGCTGCTACTACCTTCTGTTTCTGGATATAAATCTGCTGCTACTACCTGCTGCTTTTCGGTATAAAACTGCTGCTATTACCTGCTGCTTCTGGATATAAATCTGCTGCTACTACCTGCTGCTTCTGGGTTTAAATCTGCTGCTACTACCTGCTGCTTCTGGGAATAAATCTGCTGCTACTACCTGCTGCTTCTGGATATAAATCTGCTGCTACTACCTGCTGCTTCTGGGTATAATTCTGCTGCTACTACCTGCTGCTTCTGGGTATAAACCTGCTGCTACTACATGCTGCTTCTGGATATAAATCTGCTGCTACTACCTTCTGCTTCTGGATATAAATCTGCTGCTACTACATGCTGCTTCTGGATAAAAATCTGCTGCTACTACCTGCTGCTTCTGGATATAAATCTGCTGCTACTACCTGCTGCTTCTGGGTATAAATCTGCTGCTACTACATGCTGCTTCTGGATATAAATCTGCTGCTACGACCTGCTGCTTCTGGGTATAAATCTGCTGCTACTACCTGCTGCTTCTGGGTATAAATCTGCTGCTACTACCTGCTGCTTCTGGGTATAAATCTGCTGCTACTTCCTGCTGCTTCTGGGTATAAATCTGCTGCTACTACCTGCTGCTTCTGGGTATAAATCTGCTTCTGCTACTACCTGCTGCTTCTGGGTATAAATCTGCTTCTGCTACTTCCTGCTGCTTCTGGGTATAAATCTGCTTCTGCTACCTGCTGCTTCTGGGTATAAATCTGCTTCTGCTACTACCTGCTGCTTCTGGGTATAAATCTGCTGCTACTACCTGCTGCTTCTGGGTATAAATCTGCTGCTACTACCTGATGCTTCTGGGTATAAATCTGCTGCTACTACCTGCTGCTTCTGGGTATAAATCTGCTTCTGCTACTACCTGCTGCTTCTGGGTATAAATCTGCTGCTACTACCTGCTGCTTCTGGGTATAAATCTGCTTCTGCTACTACCTGCTGCTTCTGGGTATAAATCTGCTGCTACTACCTGCTGCTTCTGGGTATAAATCTGCTTCTGCTACTACCTGCTGCTTCTGGGTATAAACCTGCTGCTACTACCTGCTGCTTCTGGGTATAAATCTGCTTCTACTACCTGCTGCTTCTGGGTATAAGTCTGCTGCTACTACCTGCTGCTTCTGGGTATAAATCTGCTGCTACTACCTGCTGCTTCTTGGTATAAATCTGCTGCTACTACCTGCTGCTTCTGGGTATAAATCTGCTTCTACTATCTGCTGCTTCTGGGTATAAATCTGCTTCTGCTACTACCTGTTGCTTCTGGGTATAAATCTGTTGCTACTACCTGCTGCTTCTGGGTATAAATCTGATGCTACTATCTGCTGCTTCTGGGTATAAATCTGCTTCTGCTACTACCTGCTGATTCTGGGTATAAATCTGCTACTACTATCTGCTGCTTCTGGGTATAAATCTGCTGCTACTACCTGCTGCTTCTGGGTATAAGTCTGCTTCTGCTACTACCTGCTGCTTCTGGGTATAAATCTGCTTCTACTATCTGCTGCTTCTGGGTATAAATCTGCTTCTGCTACTACCTGCTGCTTGTGGGTATAAATCTGGTTCTACTATCTGATGCTTCTGGGTATAAATCTGCTTCTGCTACTACCTGCTGCTTCTGGGTATAAATCTGCTGCTACTATCTGCTGCTTCTGGGTATAAATCTGCTTCTACTATCTGCTGCTTCTGGGTATAAATCTGCTTCTGCTATCTGCTGCTTCTGGGTATAAATCTGCTTCTGCTATCTGCTGCTTCTGGGTATAAATCTGCTGCTAGTATCTGCTGCTTCTGGGTATAAATCTGCTTCTACTATCTGCTGCTTCTGGGTATAAATCTGCTGCTACTACATGCTGCTTCTGGATATAAATCTGCTGCTACTACCTTCTGCTTCTGGATATAAATCTGCTGCTACTACCTGCTGCTTCTGGGTATAAATCTGCTGCTACTACCTGCTGTTTCTGGGTATAAATCTGCTGCTACTTCCTGCTGCTTTTGGGTATAAATATGCTGCTACTACCTGCTGCTTCTGGATATAAATCTGCTGCTACTACCTGCTGCTTCTGGGTATAAATCTGCTGCTACTACCTGCTGCTTCTGGGTATAAAACTGCTGCTACTACCTTCTGTTTCTGGATATAAATCTGCTGCTACTACCTGCTGCTTTTGGGTATAAAACTGCTGCTATTACCTGCTGCTTCTGTATATAAATCTGCTGCTACTACCTGCTGCTTCTGGGTTTAAATCTGCTGCTACTACCTGCTGCTTCTGGTAATAAATCTGCTGCTACTACCTGCTGCTTCTGGGTATAAATCTGCTGCTACTACCTGCTGCTTCTGGGTATAATTCTGCTGCTACTACCTGCTGCTTCAATGTATAAACCTGCTGCTACTACATGCTGCTTCTGGATATAAATCTGCTGCTACTACCTTCTGCTTCTGGATATAAATCTGCTGCTACTACATGCTGCTTCTGGATAAAAATCTGCTGCTACTACCTGCTGCTTCTGGATATAAATCTGCTGCTACTACCTGCTGCTTCTGGGTATAAATCTGCTGCTACTACATGCTGCTTCTGGATATATATCTGCTGCTACGACCTGCTGCTTCTGGGTATAAATCTGCTGCTACTACCTGCTGCTTCTGGGTATAAATCTGCTGCTCCTACCTGCTGCTTCTGGGTATAAATCTGCTGCTACTTCCTGCTGCTTCTGGGTATAAATCTGCTGCTACTACCTGCTGCTTCTGGGTATAAATCTGCTTCTGCTACTACCTGCTGCTTCTGGGTATAAATCTGCTTCTGCTACTTCCTGCTGCTTCTGGGTATAAATCTGCTTCTGCTACCTGCTGCTTCTGGGTATAAATCTGCTTCTGCTACTACCTGCTGCTTCTGGGTATAAATCTGCTGCTACTACCTGCTGCTTCTGGGTATAAATCTGCTGCTACTACCTGATGCTTCTGGGTATAAATCTGCTGCTACTACCTGCTGCTTCTGGGTATAAATCTGCTTCTGCTACTACCTGCTGCTTCTGGGTATAAATCTGCTGCTACTACCTGCTGCTTCTGGGTATAAATCTGCTTCTGCTACTACCTGCTGCTTCTGGGTATAAATCTGCTGCTACTACCTGCTGCTTCTGGGTATAAATCTGCTTCTGCTACTACCTGCTGCTTCTGGGTATAAACCTGCTGCTACTACCTGCTGCTTCTGGGTATAAATCTGCTTCTACTACCTGCTGCTTCTGGGTATAAGTCTGCTGCTACTACCTGCTGCTTCTGGGTATAAATCTGCTGCTACTACCTGCTGCTTCTGGGTATAAATCTGCTGCTACTACCTGCTGCTTCTGGGTATAAATCTGCTGCTACTATCTGCTGCTTCTGGGTATAAATCTGCTTCTGCTACTACCTGCTGCTTCTGGGTATAAATCTGCTGCTACTACCTGCTGCTTCTGGGTACAAATCTGCTGCTACTATCTGCTGCTTCTGGGTATAAATCTGCTTCTGCTACTACTTGCTGCTTCTGGGTATAAATCTGCTGCTACTACCTGCTGCTTCTTGGTATAAATCTGCTGCTACTACCTACTGCTTCTGGGTATAAATCTGCTTCTACTATCTGCTGCTTCTGGGTATAAATCTGCTTCTGCTACTACCTGTTGCTTCTGGGTATAAATCTGTTGCTACTACCTGCTGCTTCTGGGTATAAATCTGATGCTACTATCTGCTGCTTCTGGGTATAAATCTGCTTCTGCTACTACCTGCTGCTTCTGGGTATAAATCTGCTACTACTATCTGCTGCTTCTGGGTATAAATCTGCTGCTACTACCTGCTGCTTCTGGGTATAAGTCTGCTTCTGCTACTACCTGCTGCTTCTGGGTATAAATCTGCTTCTACTATCTGCTGCTTCTGGGCATAAATCTGCTTCTGCTACTACCTGCTGCTTGTGGGTATAAATCTGGTTCTACTATCTGATGCTTCTGGGTATAAATCTGCTTCTGCTACTACCTGCTGCTTCTGGGTATAAATCTGCTGCTACTATCTGCTGCTTCTGGGTATAAATCTGCTTCTACTATCTGCTGCTTCTGGGTATAAATCTGCTTCTGCTATCTGCTGCTTCTGGGTATAAATCTGCTTCTGCTATCTGCTGCTTCTGGGTATAAATCTGCTGCTACTATCTGCTGCTTCTGGGTATAAATCTGCTTCTACTATCTGCTGCTTCTGGGTATAAATCTGCTGCTACTACATGCTGCTTCTGGATATAAATCTGCTGCTACTACCTTCTGCTTCTGGATATAAATCTGCTGCTACTACCTGCTGCTTCTGGATATAAATCTGCTGCTACTACCTGCTGCTTCTGGATATAAATCTGCTGCTACTACCTGCTGCTTCTGGGTATAAATCTGCTGCTACTACATGCTGCTTCTGGATATAAATCTGCTGCTACGACCTGCTGCTTCTGGGTATAAATCTGCTGCTACTACCTGCTGCTTCTGGGTATAAATCTGCTGCTACTACCTGCTGCTTCTGGGTATAAATCTGCTGCTACTACCTGCTGTTTCTGGATATAAATCTGCTGCTACTACCTGCTGCTTCTGGGTATAAATCTGCTGCTACTACCTGCTGTTTCTGGGTATAAATCTGCTGCTACTACCTGCTGCTTTTGGGTATAAATATGCTGCTACTACCTGCTGCTTCTGGGTATAAATCTGCTGCTACTATCTGCTGCTTCTGGATATAAATCTGCTGCTACTACCTGCTGCTTCTGGGTATAAATCTGCTGCTACTACCTGCTGCTTCTGGGTATAAAACTGCTGCTACTACCTTCTGTTTCTGGATATAAATCTGCTGCTACTACCTGCTGCTTTTGGGTATAAAACTGCTGCTATTACCTGCTGCTTCTGGATATAAATCTGCTGCTACTACCTGCTGCTTCTGGGTTTAAATCTGCTGCTACTACCTGCTGCTTCTGGGAATAAATCTGCTGCTACTACCTGCTGCTTCTGGATATAAATCTGCTGCTACTACCTGCTGCTTCTGGGTATAATTCTGCTGCTACTACCTGCTGCTTCTGGGTATAAACCTGCTGCTACTACCTGCTGCTTCTGGGTATAAATCTGCTGCTACTACCTGCTGTTTCTGGGTATAAATCTGCTGCTACTACATGCTGCTTCCGGGTATAAATCTGCTTCTGCTACTACCTGCTGCTTCTGGGTATAAATCTGCTGCTACTACCTGCTGCTTCTGGGTATAAATCTGCTGCTACTACCTGCTGCTTCTGGATATAAATCTGCTGCTACTTCCTGCTGCTTCTGGATATAAATCTGCTGCTACTACCTGCTGCTTCTGGGTATAAATCTGCTGCTACTCCCTGCTGCTTCTGGGTATAAATCTGCTGCTACGACCTGCTGCTTCTGCGTATAAATCTGCTGCTACTACCTGCTGCTTCTGTGTATAAATCTGCTTCTGCTACTACCTGCTGCTTCTGGGTATAAATCTGCTGCTACTAACTGCTGCTTCTGGGTATAAATCTGCTGCTACTACCTGCTGCTTCTGGGTATAAATCTGCTGCTACTTCCTGCTGCTTCTGGGTATAAATCTGCTGCTACTACCTGCTGCTTATGGGTATAAATCTGCTTCTGCTACTACCTGCTGCTTCTGGGTATAAATCTGCTTCTGCTACTACCTGCTGCTTCTGGGTATAAATCTGCTTCTGCTACCTGCTGCTTCTGGGTATAAATCTGCTTCTGCTACTACCTGCTGCTTCTGGGTATAAATCTGCTGCTACTACCTGCTGCTTCTGGGTATAAATCTGCTGCTACTACCTGCTGCTTCTGGGTATAAATCTGCTGCTACTACCTGCTGCTTCTGGGTATAAATCTGCTTCTGCTACTACCTGCTGCTTCTGGGTATAAATCTGCTGCTACTACCTGTTGCTTCTGGGTATAAATCTGCTTCTGCTACTACCTGCTGCTTCTGGGTATAAATCTGCTGCTACTACCTGCTGCTTCTGGGTATAAATCTGCTTCTGCTACTACCTGCTGCTTCTGGGTATAAACCTGCTGCTACTACCTGCTGCTTCTGGGTATAAATCTGCTTCTGCTACCTGCTGCTTCTGGGTATAAGTCTGCTGCTACTACCTGCTGCTTCTGGGTATAAATCTGCTGCTACTACCTGCTGCTTCTGGGTATAAATCTGCTGCTACTACCTGCTGCTTCTGGGTATAAATCTGCTGCTACTATCTGCTGCTTCTGGGTATAAATCTGCTTCTGCTACTACCTGCTGCTTCTGGGTATAAATCTGCTGCTACTACCTGCTGCTTCTGGTATAAATCTGCTGCTACTATCTGCTGCTTCTGGGTATAAATCTGCTTCTGCTACTACTTGCTGCTTCTGGGTATAAATCTGCTGCTACTACCTGCTGCTTCTGGGTATAAATCTGCTGCTACTACCTGCTGCTTCTGGGTATAAATCTGCTTCTACTATCTGCTGCTTCTGGGTATAAATCTGCTTCTGCTACTACCTGTTGCTTTTGGGAATAAATCTGTTGCTACTACCTGCTGCTTCTGGGTATAAATCTGATGCTACTATCTGCTCCTTCTGGGTATAAATCTGCTTCTGCTACTACCTGCTGCTTCTGGGTATAAATTTGCTACTACTATCTGCTGCTTCTGGGTATAAATCTGCTGCTACTACCTGTTGCTTCTGGGTATAAGTCTGCTTCTGCTACTACCTGCTGCTTCTGGGTATAAATCTGCTTCTACTATCTGCTGCTTCTGGGTATAAATCTGCTTCTGCTACTACCTGCTGCTTGTGGGTATAAATCTGGTTCTACTATCTGCTGCTTCTGGGTATAAATCTGCTTCTGCTACTACCTGCTGCTTCTGGGTATAAATCTGCTGCTACTATCTGCTGCTTCTGGGTATAAATCTGCTTCTACTATCTGCTGCTTCTGGATATAAATCTGCTGCTACTACCTGCTGCTTCTGGGTATAAATCTGCTGCTACTCCCTGCTGCTTCTGGGTATAAATCTGCTGCTACGACCTGCTGCTTCTGGGTATAAATCTGTTTCTACTATCTGCTGCTTCTGGGTATAAATCTGCTTCTACTATCTGCTGCTTCTGGGTATAAATCTGCTTCTGCTATCTGCTGCTTCTGGGTATAAATCTGCTTCTGCTATCTGCTGCTTCTGGGTATAAATCTGCTGCTACTATCTGCTGCTTCTGGGTGTAAATCTGCTTCTACTATCTGCTGCTTCTGGGTATAAATCTGCTTCTACTATCTGCTGCTTCTGGGTATAAATCTGCTTCTGCTATCTGCTGCTTCTGGGTATAAATCTGCTTCTGCTATCTGCTGCTTCTGGGTATAAATCTGCTGCTACTATCTGCTGCTTCTGGGTGTAAATCTGCTTCTACTATCTGCTGCTTCTGGGTATAAATCTGCTTCTACTATATGCTGCTTCTGGGTATAAATCTGCTTCTACTATGTGCTGCTTCTGGGTATAAATCTGCTTCTGCTACTACCTGCTGCTTCTGGGTATAATTCTGCTTCTACTATCTGCTGCTTCAGGACATTCTATTTGCTGATCTTCATATTGAACTACTAAACTCTAATTTTCATTTTCTGAGAGAGTAGTTAAACGGAGGATCGATCCTTCATCATTTCATGCTCTGGATGAATCAGATGCGTTGAGCCATTCATACAAAAATTAAATTTTGTTCGTTCTTTAGTTCCGTTCCATTTTTTTTTGACAACACGTCGTGTTGACACAAAAATGGGCGGGGAAAGTCTGTTTAAATCTTTCTTTCATATATTATTTTTGTACGCCTTTTATATATCATTTTTGTGTTCCAAGTGTTGGGTTGATAATTTTTGTGTTGCAAGTGTTGGGTTGATAATTTTTGTGTTGCAAGTGTTGGGTTGATAATTTTTGTGTTGCAAGTGTTGGGTTGATAATTTTTGTGTTGCAAGTGTTGGGTTGATAATTTTTGTGTTGCAAGTGTTGGGTTGATAATTTTTGTGTTGTAAGTGTTGGGTTGATAATTTTTGTGTTGCAAGTGTTGGGTTGATAATTTTTGTGTTGCAAGTGTTGGGTTGATAATTTTTGTGTTGCAAGTGTTGGGTTGATAATTTTTGTGTTGCAAGTGTTGGGTTGATAATTTTTGTGTTGCAAGTGTTGGGTTGATAATTCGTTGCCCTTCAAATGGAATGTCTTGGTTACAGGTAAGTGCTCTTGATACAAGTAACTGGAAATGTCCTCATTTTTCTAGACTCAGACCCAATTTCCTCCCATTACTAGGTACTGTATGAACCATCAGGGATTACTCTCTTCCAGGTACATAAGAATATTAACAATAATGACAAAAATGTTTAAATTTTGTCAGTGCGTAACCCAGTTTCTTTCCTGATTACAAATGAGCACATAACTGAGGACATAACTAATTTGTGAAGATCAGCCACTGGCGTGCTGGCTCACCGTTGAAGTATAACATTGCATGTTACAAACTGATGCTCGTACACAAATAACCCGCACATAGAAGAGGGGAGCTTACGACGACGTTTTGGTCAGACTTGGGCCATTTACAAAGTCAAACTAACCAGAATTGGAGCAGGACGGGAATATATAGGCAGAAAGAGGTAGTGTTGGTAGTAGTAGTAGTAGTAGTAGTAGTAGTAGTAGTAGTAGTAATAGTAGTAGTAGTAGTAGTCGTAGTAGTAGTAGTAGTAGTAGTAGTAGTAGTAGTAGTAGTAGTAGTAGTGGTGGTGGTGGTGGTAGTGGGGAATTAAGGAGAATTAAGCTCGTATGGACTATAAAATTATTGTTATTTGGTAGAGAATTATCCTTTTTACATTCTTTAGGCTGGGTTTTGAAAACAGACGATCTTCAAAGAAGCTTCATGACAGAAATGTTAAAAGCAGGGGGGATATAGTGTTGGAGTGGTTGGTACTTTTGTTTAATAAATGTATGAAAGAGGGGAAGGTACCTAGGGATTGGCGGAGAGCATGTATAGTCCCTTTATATAAAGGGAAAGGGGACAAAAGAGATTGTAAAAATTATAGAGGAATAAGTTTACTGAGTATACCAGGAAAAGTATACGGTAGAGTTATAATTGAAAGAATTAGAGGTAAGAGAATGTAGAATTGCGGATGAGCAAGGAGGCTTCAGAGTGGGTAGGGGATGTGTAGATCAAGTGTTTACATTGAAGCATATATGTGAACAGTATTTAGATAAAGGTAGGGAAGTTTTTATTGCATTTATGGATAGAGGAGCAATGTGGCAGATGTTGCAAGTTTATGGAATAGGTGGTAAGTTACTAAATGCTGTAAAGAGCTTTTATGAGGATAGTGAGGCTCAGGTAGGGTGTGTAGAAGAGAGGGAGAATACTTCCCGGTAAAAGTAGGTCTTAGACAGGAATGTGTAATGTCACCATGGTTGTTTAATATATTTATAGATGGGGTTGTAAAAGAAGTAAATGCTAGGGTGTTCGGGAGAGGGGTGGGATTAAATTATGGGGAATCAAATTCAAAATGGGAATTGACACAGTTACTTTTTGCTGATGAAACTGTGCTTATGGGAGATTCTAAAGAAAAATTGCAAAGGTTAGTGGATGAGTTTGAGAATGTGTGTAAAGGTAGAAAGTTGAAAGTGAACATAGAAAAGAGTAAGGTGATGAGGGTATCAAATGATTTAGATAAAGAAAAATTGGATATCAAATTGGGGAGGAGGAGTATGGAAGAAGTGAATGTTTTCAGATACTTGGGAGTTGACGTGTCGGCGGATGGATTTATGAAGGATGAGGTTAATCATAGAATTGATGAGGGAAAAAAGGTGAGTGGTGCGTTGAGGTATATGTGGAGTCAAAAAACGTTATCTATGGAGGCAAAGAAGGGAATATATGAAAGTATAGTAGTACCAACACTCTTATATGGATGTGAAGCTTGGGTGGTAAATGCAGCAGCGAGGAGACGGTTGGAGGCAGTGGAGATGTCCTGTCTAAGGACAATGTGTGGTGTAAATATTATGCAGAAAATTCGGAGTGTGGAAATTAGGAGAAGGTGTGGAGTTAATAAAAGCATTAGTCAGAGGGCAGAAGAGGGGTTGTTGAGGTGGTTTGGTCATTTAGAGAGAATGGATCAAAGTAGAATGACATGGAAAGCATATAAATCTATAGGGGAAGGAAAGAGGGGTAGGGGTCGTACTCGAAAGGGTTGGAAAGAGGGTGTAAAGGAGGTTTTGTGGGCGAGGGGCTTGGACTTCCAGCAAGCGTGCATGAGCGTGTTAGATAGGAGTGAATGGAGACGAATGATACTTGGGACCTGACGATCTGTTGGAGTGTGAGCAGGGTAATATTTAGTGAAGGGATTATGGGAAACCGGTTATTTTCTTATAGTCGGACTTGAGTCCTGGAAATGGGAAGTACAATGCCTGCACTTTAAAGGAGGGGTTTGGGATATTGGCAGTTTGGGGGGATATGTTGTGTATCTTTATACGTATATGCTTCTAAACTGTTGTATTCTGAGCACCTCTGCAAAAGCAGTGATAATGTGTGAGTGTGGTGAAAGTGTTGAATGATGATGAAAGTCACAGGTACCCTCTCATCTTTGGGACCAACTGTCCCCAGGCCTAGCCACATTCCCCGCCCTCATGGGGCTCGTAGGGAGAAGCTAGGCCTCTCTGGTCTGCCATCCCCGCCCCAAGGAGGTTAATGGGAATGACAGTCATGTGAGGTGCAAGCTCTGGCTCAGGCGCCTACCCTGCCCTAGAAGAGTTAGGCATGGTGTCGATCGCAAAAATCATTCTGAATCTAACGAAAAAAATGTATTTCATAGTGTTTATTAAAATATTTTAAACTTATGTAAAATATATTTAGTTAGATTAGACTAAATTAAATTGCGCTTGCTATAATAAGGTTAAGTAAGTTTTCTAACGTTGTTTTGGTGCAAAATTATTAATTTTAACATAACCATAAATAAAAAAAAATATCTTTAAACGTATAAGAGAAAATTTAATTTTAAATGAGTTCTTGTTAATTGACCAATTTTACCTATTCGGCACGACTAATATATATATATATATATATATATATATATATATATATATATATATATATATATATATATATATATATATATATATATATATATATATATATATAAAGGACAAGCCACGGGGGAAGGGGTGGAAATCTTCAGACTTGGTTATTGGTAGGTGCCAACCCCACCCTACCATCATCCCTCCACTACCCATATGGGGTAGGAGGGTTTCTGAGATGTTAAGTAGGAAATTATAAGATATGAAAATACAGCCCCAACCTTTTTCTAATCGTTTATATAGCACCACAGAACATTAAATAAATAACACTTTGCCGTTCCTAGATGTTTTAATCCATCGGGTCGATAGGAAATTCAAATTCACAGTTTATAGGAAGTCCACCAATAAGTCGTCATACATTCACTACTGTTCCAACCAAGAAACCACGGTAAAAAGGAGTGTGGTCCTCACAATGTTTCTGAGAGCATTGCGCATCCGTAGTCCAGAGTACCTAGAGGACGAAATCAGCAAGATATTCAACATAGCCACAAAACTAAGATATCCTAAGGATTTTGTCGAGAAGGCACTAATGTCAGCAAAAAAAAATTACTTTCTACCGGTCTGAATCTAAAGAAGTGATGGCCAGGAAAAAACGTTCTAGTTTTACCTTACAATGGGAATCTGGCTGCCTGCGTGAGGCATTAAGAAATGATCAATATAAACCTTGCTTTCAAAAACACGGGGACAGTGAAACAAAGGCTGATTAAAACCACACCCTCCAACAAAGTTGGTAGGGTTTACAAGGTCCCATGTACTCAGTGTTCTCTCTCATATATCGGTCAAACAGATAAATTCTGGAAACCAGAATTGCCCAGCATAAATACTCAGTCAGGGCAGGGCAGGAGTCGAACGCTATCTTTAACCACGTTAGTGTACCTAATCACCCACCGGGGAAGGATGCTGCCCAAACAGTTCTGTCATGGAAAGAAACATAATTTAATCTTCCCTCTTGAAACATAAAAGGAATACAGTATACAACTTAAATTATGGGTTATACAAGCTCGATAATTTAGTAGAGTCCATTGTACACAATCTTAAACAACAATGCTATACAAAATCACAGGATTGTTCATTATGCCAAGTGGGTTGATGGATTGGTGACGCCCGTCCAGTGTCTACGTACCAAAACTTCACACCACATCAGATTTGATGGTTATATAACACCTGAAGCTGTTAATGTACCTTATAGTGACAAGCACACAAGATAACGTAAGGAAAGTTTAAAGGGTATTAGTAGAATTTAGATCATAGAAATATTATCGGATAGGCATTAACAGCCACTGAGAAAATAGTAGACAATATGTAGGAAGAGATACTTCTGAGTTCATCGGTAGAACATTCCAGTACCCCAGAGCAGGACATTTGAACGCACAAGAGCAAACTGTATTCTTTTCTTTCATTGTTTGAAAAGGTCACACAGAATAATAGCTATCCATTTCTACAGTATCTAACGAGAAACTTATTTTCTCAAACCATTTGACATGTTATAAACGATTAGAAAAAGCTTGGGGCTGGCTTTTTATATCTTATTATTTCCTACTTGACATCTCAGAAACCCTCCTACCCCATATGGGTACTGGGGGGATGATGGTAGGGTGGGGTTGGCACCGACCACTAACCCAGTCTGAAGGTAACCGTGGCCGGTGACACCTACGCTACTCTGAGACCTCTCTCGCTGTTTTGGTTGCTCCCGTGCAACATTGCACAGCTCCTGATGACACACTGAGAATTGTGAAAGTACTTGAGCTAAAGTTTTACCCCCCCATCCGTGGCTTGTCCTGCATAGTTAAGATCGCCTGTCTGCGATTGTTTGCATCATATATATATATATATATATATATATATATATATATATATATATATATATATATATATATATATATATATATATATATATATATATATATATATATATATATATATATATATATATATATATATATATATATATATATATATATATATATATATATATGTCGTGCCGAATATGTAAAACTGGTCAATTAGCAAGAACTCATTTAAAATTAAGTCCTTTCTAAAATTTTCTCTTATACATTTAAAGATATATTTTTTTCATTAATGTTAATGTAAAATTTTTTAATTTTGCTCCAAAAGAATCTTAGAAAACTTACCTAACCTTGTTATAACAAGAACAATTTATTTTAGCCTAACCCAACTAAATATATTTTAGATTTGTTTACAATAATTTAATACTAAACAAACACAGTGAAATATATTTTTTTCGTTAGGTTCAGAATGACTTTGGCGAAATTATTGCATACACAAATTTTCGCTTGTCCTATATGGCAAGATGAGCGTTGCTATTTAAGCCAAGATTGCAAGTTCTGCCTATTCGGCACGACATATATATGTATATATATAATATATATATGTATATATATATATATATATATATATATATATATATGTATATATATATATATATATATATATATATATATATTTTTCTCTATATATATATATATATATATATATATATCTCTATATATATATATTTTTTTTTATATATATATATATATATATATATATATATATATATATATATATATATATATATATATATATATATATATATATATATATATATATATGCAATAAGATCACAGTAAACAGGTGATTTCAGAATATGCAAAACAACCACTCTGAAAGAATAGAGAAATTCCAAGCGCTTTCGTGACTACTCACATTATCAAGGAACTATGAAAGTAAAGCATCCAAGGGAGGTATATAAGGGGGTCTGGCTAACACCTCACTATCAGATCCCACAACGGTTAAACACCTGACGCGCACCGGCCCAACTTGACAGGTCCTTTGCACAACCACCAACAAACTATTCTACCCAAGAAAAATTTTAAAATTATTATTTGTCCAGTGTATTATTAAATTCTTCCCAAATTCTATTAATTATAAATGGATCTAATTTATGGTTTATATAAATTAGATCCATTTATAATTAATAGAATTTGGGAAGAATTTAATAATACACTGGACAAATAATAATTTTAAAAATTTTCTTGGGTAGAATAGTTTGTTGGTGAGTTGTGCAAAGGACCTGTCCAGTTGGGCCGGCGCGCGTCAGGTGTTTAACCGTTGTGGGATCTGATAGTGAGGTGTTAGCCCGACCCCTTATATACCTCCCTTGGATGCTTTACTTTCATAGTTCCTTGATAATGTGAGTAGTCACGAAAGCGCTTGGAATTTCTCTATTCTTTCAGAGTGGTTGTTTTGCATATATATATATATATATATATATATATATATATATATATATATATATATATATATATATATATATATATATATATATATATATATATATATATATATATATATATATATATATATATATATATATATATATATATATATATATATATATATATATATATATATATATATATATATATATATATATATATATATATATAGTGACAACTAGTACTGGGTATAGCCTCTCATCTTTTCCACCGAAACAGCCTGAATTCTTCATGGCATGGATTCAACAAGGTGCTGGAAACATTCCTTAGAGATCCTTTCCAATGCTGACATAACATCATGCAGTTGCTGCAGTCCTGTCAGCTGCACATTCACGATGTGAATTTGTCGTTACACATTCCAATAGCTTACACCAAATTCTGTCCTTGCCATCTGCACGTTGCATCAGAAATCGTGATTCGTCATAACAGACGACGTTTTTTCAATCTTCAACTGTCCTGTTTTGATTAGCCCGTGCTATCTGTAGCATTAGTTTCCTCTTCGTAACTGACAAGAGTGGAACCCAGTGTGGTCAGCTGTGGACCTTTCCACTTCAGAGTTCGACGGTTTGTGTATTCGGATATACTCTTCTGCATACCACTGTTGGAACGTTTGGCTATTTGAGCTGTCACCTTGTCAGCTTGCATCAGCCTGGTTATTCTCCTCTGACCTCTCTCATTACGAAGGCAATTTCGCCCACAGAACTGTAGCTCATTGGAATTTTTTTTCACACCATTCTCTAAACACTAGACACTGTTGTACTTGAAAATCCCAGGAGTTCAACAGTTTATTAGATACTCAAAAAAAAAAAAAAAAAAAGATGATTCCAAGGTTAAACTCAGATCACATTTCGTCCCCATTCTGATGTTCGATCTGAACAACAAGTGAACCTCTTCACCATGTCTGCCTGCTTTTAATGATCAGACATTTGCATTAACGAGCAGGTTTATAGATGTACCTAATAAAGTGGCCACTGAGTGCCTAAGAGAAATGGGAAGATCTGCCTCTTCACTGGCCGCTACTAGGTCACTCTCCCTGAACTGTGAGCTTTATCATACCTCTGCTTAAAGCTATGTATGGATCCTGCCTCCACTACATCGCTTCCCAAACTATTCCACTTACTGACTACTCTGTGGCTGAAGAAATACTTCCTAACATCCCTGTGATTCATCTGTGTCTTCAACTTCCAACTGTGTCCCCTTGTTATTGTGTCCAATCTCTGGAACATCCTCTGTGTGTGTGTGTGTGTTTAAAATTTGCAGAACAGGCGAAATATTAAAAAAAAAACATTAATCTCAGATCGAAAGACATTCGAACCTACGCACCTTGGAACAAGGAACGAAGTGCTCTACCACCGTACCACACTGGTCCAGTACCTTTGCGCCCAGCTAGCGCTAGACGTTTTGGTCCAAGGCAGCCAGCTTTCAGGCAGGTGCCTCTCAGATTTATTTTTTTATCATCCCCTGCATGCATCGACCGACGAGAGATTTTTACAATCTTTAGAATTCACAGAACAGGGGAAATATTCACGAACACTAATCTTAAATAAAATCTCTCGTCGGTCGATGCATGCAGGGGATGAGCTGAAAAAACTGAAAGCCACCTGCCTTAAAGCTGGCTGCCTTGGACCAAAACGTCTAGCGTTGGCTGGGCACCAAGGTATTGGACCAGTGTGGTATAGTGGTAGAGCACTGCCTACTTTGATCAGGAGGTACCTTTTGTATGGACTTATTCAGCAGTTGTTCATTAACTATTTCTTGATATGCAGTTAATAATTATTTAACACGTAAAACTGTGCCTTTAATTGGCCAAAAGCCTTTTTATAATTTGTAGGCAGTTCCGGTTGATTCGTCTTCCACCGGAGTCACATGATCAGACGTAACATTGTCCAGATATTGTTCCATTGTAAAAGAATTATTTGGAATTCATTCATACCAATTTCGATGCTTTTCAGCTGTCATAATTTATGTACTAGTTCAACATAGGCCTTTCTAAGGAATATTTAGACTGGGGCGCTATTTAATTAATATGGCGCACAGTGACCACTTTTACTGACTAGTCTAGTCATTCATTATTAAAGCACGGAATCCTACCATACACAATATGGCCTCCCACAGTTTTTAGGAGAGTGAAGCCACATTTTTTCAGCAAACCCTTTACAAATGGGGCATAATAATCACTCCAAATTAAAATATTTATTGGCCCTACTGAATCATTACCTACAGAGGAGGGTGCCAATTTTATACCATTCTGTGAAAGCCGTCTAGTAGCTTCACTAAGCTCAATTGTAGAAATTCTCTCTGGTAGGTTATCTACGAGAACCGCTCTGATACAGTTCCTCTCAGCACCCAGGCAGACATTAATAAACACTGTGCCGTATAACTGGGACTTTTGTCCCATAAAAATCCGGACAATTTCAGATTTTCAGGTGTCCCATTTTCCACTGTCATACCTTTAAAGCAACTATATTTTATATATGTGAGCTGGGATCCCTGATCTACCAAACACTTACACTTTTTATTTACACCTTTTATCCTGAATATTCACATTCACTACTGGGAAGGCTACGTCAGCAGTTCCATGATCATTCACATTCACTGTTACTTTTACATCAGTAACAGCTGTGCCAGGGTTATCATCATTATACACAGTCTTGCACATTACAATATGGTGTCTTTCTTTCTGACACCTGTAAGAATTATTTAATTTAGCATAGCAATCCTTTGCATTATGATTGCTCAAACACCTGATACACCTGTTAAGTTCTTCCAGTTTATCCACCCTAACATTCCAGGAATCATATTCATTGCAATATCTTGAGGAATGAATACCTTACCAAAAAAGACAATCCCTTTTTTTGCTTAACTTTCTCATTAATACGAGGGCTACCCTTATTTACAAATAGTTACACGGTCCATCCTACTCTGCTGTAAATTACCATAGTGACCTCAAACACATCCACTTCTGTGTAACTATTGTCAACATTTGTTGACAAATGACTCTTGGATTAAATGTAGGCCGACATAATTCTGGGAGTTTGGCGAGAGATGTATTTACATTACAAGGCTAGATAACTGCATTATTGATGTATTTACATTACAAGGCTAGATAACTGCATTATTGATGTATTTACATTACAAGGCTAGATAACTGCATTATTGATGTATTTACATTACAAGGCTAGATAACTGCATTATTTACATTACAAGGCTAGATAACTGCATTATTTACATTACAAGGCTAGATAACTGCATTATTTATGCTCTTAATTTATTTCAAGTCATAACATTACAAAACAATATTTTCACTTCTTGATCCATATTATTGATTGATAAATAATTCCATTTCTTGTTCACCTGCACAATTTTCTAGCAGATGTTTATCTTCTTTATGCACTAATTTATATGATTCATATCTACCTTCTAGTGAGTCTAAATACACTTGTAAATTAACACTGTTCACAGTTTCATCAGACATTAGTTATGTGACCTTTGGTTATATGACCTTTCCATGTGCTCATTAATATTCGTATTGCTTTAATAATAATGAATTTACCAATTACATTTATTTGATTACAGTCCTCTATGGTAAATATATAGATTCGACCTTAAACACTTAATTAACATATGATTTAACATACAAATAATGCAGCAACACACTTTATAAAAGTAATTACTACAATATACCTTGAATCTATCCTTGGCAATTTTCTGACTAAGCATATTATCATAGAATTTTATTGGGTTTAGCAAATTAAATATGTATAATATTTGCAATCATAGCCTTATCTGGGCTTAGCAATTACACAGTTACAATATCAGTTACACAATACACATTAATATTAAATTTATTGTGAACACAAATTACTTCTCTCTATTCAAGTCGCATTTACATATTTAATTTACTTGATTTTACTGATCATATCCGGTTCGAAGGACCAACAACTTGTGAGAAATTATGAGGATGAATTTTTGCAAGTACAACCCATACCACGGGTGGGGATAGAACCCGCGATCAGAGAGTCTCACCCACATACAAGTATCACCAATGTACCACCACTACAAGTATCACCTCTACAATTATCCCTATTACAAGAAGTGCCAGTTCTTCCAGTACTGTCATTACAAATACCACAACTACAAGTATCACCACTTCAAGTATCTGCACTATAAAAATCAGTATTTTCAATACCACCACTATGTCTCATCACTGCAAATATCACCACTTCCAGTACCACCACTACTAATATCATATCTTCAAGTATCCCCAGTGTAAGTATAACCATTTCAAGCATCACTGTATCAATACAGTTATTATAAGTACTTTCAGTACCATCACTACATGTATCATCACTACAAGTATCATCACTTCAAATATCACCACTAAAATTATCAATACTTCCAGTAGCCCCCCCCCCTCCTTCAAGTATCACCACTACGAATATGTATCCTGCAAATACTGCCAATACAAGTATTTTTATTTTATTTTTAGAAATTTAGCATACAAACAGAGGTACAAAAAATACAGGTAAGAGCAGCATGCCAAAGCCACTTATGTGCATAGCATTACGGGCTGGCTTAAAATTAACTTAAGATTAACTAAGCAATGATGAAGTCAGTGATAAGACTTTATTGTAAACAGATAACTATAAAATACAAATGAGTATTACAAAGACAGGTCCTATGGTTGCATGCATTGCATGCATAGAATGGAGTATTCTGTTAGGTAGTGTATTTAAAAAAAATAACGAAGTTAGGTTTAACATTTGTGTGATATAATTGTGAGTAACATTTAGGATATACAATTTATATGGTTCAGTTATTCAGTATTACAAAGACAGGTCCTATGGTTGCATGCATTGCATGCATAGAATGGAGTATTCTGTTAGGTAGTGTATTTAAAAAAAATAACGAAGTTAGGTTTAACATTTGTGTGATATAATTGTGAGTAACATTTAGGATATACAATTTATATGGTTCAGTTATTCAGTATTTATTTGGTTTTGAGTGAGTAAGTGAACTTTGAGAAGAGACTTGAATTTATAAACAGGTAGTGTTTCTTTTATATTTACAGGTAATGAATTCCAGATTTTAGGGCCTTTTATGTGCATTGAGTTTTTGCATAGCGTGAGATGGACACGAGGAACATCAAAGAGTGATCTGTGCCTTGTGTTATGGTCATGTGTTCTGTTGAGGTTGGCAAGGAGATGTTTGAGGGGAGGGTTAATATCAGAGTTAAGTGTTCTATGTATGTAATAAGTGCAATAATAAGTATGGATGTTTTGTATGGTGAGTAGGTTGAGTGTTTTGAATATTGGTGGAGTGTGCTGCCTGTAGTGAGAATTTGTTATCATTCTAACTGCAGCCTTTTGTTGGGTAATTAGTGGTCTGAGATGGTTAATTGTTGTTGAGCCCCATGCACAAATTCCATAGGTGAGATAGGGGTAAATAAGAGAGTGATATAGGGCCAGGAGGGCTGACTGTGGAGCATAGTACCGTATCTTCGATAGTATGCCTACAGTCTTGGAAATTTTCTTAGAAATTTGTTGTATATGTGTATGAAATTTGAGTCTATTATCGAGGTGGATTCCTAAGAATTTTCCTTCTGTTAGCTTTGTGATAGGTGATCCGTTTATCGTTATGTTAAGAGGTACATCTGTAGCTCTGCTACCAAACTGAATGAAGTAGGTTTTGTCAATGTTTAGTGTAAGTTTGTTAGTCCTCATCCAGGTAGATATTTTCTGTAGTTCGGTGTTTACAGTATTGGCTAGCGTGACTGGGCTCGGGTGAGAGAAGACGTATGTGGTGTCATCTGCAAAAAGTGTGGGTTTGAGTAATTGCGAAGCATTTGGTAGGTCATTTATGTATAAGAGAAAGAGAAGAGGGCCAAGGACACTTCCCTGTGGGACACCAACTGTAATTGGTTGTGCGGAAGAGCTTGCCCCATTTGCGTACACATATTGGCTTCTGTTGCTGAGGTAAGACTTGAGGTAGTTGAGGGAGTGCCCTCTAATACCATAGTGTGACAATTTTACGTGGAGCAAGTCATGGTCAACTGTATCAAAAACTTTACGTAAGTCAATGAAGATCCCCAGTGGGACTTCTTTTTTCTCTATTGCAGTGTATATATGTTCTAGCATGTGTATAATGGCATCATTAGTATTTTTATTAGGCCTGAATCCAAATTGGCAGGGGTTGAGAATGTTATGGGAGATGAGGTAGGAGTAGATTCGTTTGTGAATTAATTTTTCGAAGATTTTTGAGAGAGGGTGTAAATTGGATATTGGCCTATAGTTATTCAACTCTGTTTGGTCACCTCCTTTATGGATCGGGGTGACCCTTGCTATTTTGAGAACTGTAGGGAAGGTGGAGGATTCAATGGATTTGTTAAAGAGTGTTGCAATGATTGGTGATAGTACTTGTGACGCTTTTTTGTATATAAAGGGTGGTAAGGTATTTAAATCTCCTGCCTTGTTTTTCAGTGCGTTGATAATAAGGGAGACTTCGTATGGGTTAGTCGGAGCTAGGAACAGTGTGTTCGGGTAGTTGCCAGTGAGGTAGTCATTTGGTGGGGTATCTGAGCTTGGGATATTATTGGCAAGGTTTTGACCTATAGTGGAGAAGAAATCATTGAGTCTGTTTGCTGTTTCTGTTGGTGGGAGTTGGGGTTCATCTGAGTTTGTTAATTTTATTTCGCTATGTCGTGATATCTTTTTTGTTCCCAGAATTTCTGATAGGGTCTTCCAGGTCTTTTTATATCACCTCGTAAGTTGGATAATCTGTTCTCATAATACAATTTTTTTGCCCTTCTTATCAGGCTGGTTAGGATTGACGAGTAACGTTTTCTTTGGTCTCTGGTTATGTGACCCATTCTGTACTGTTTTTCATATCGGTGTTTTGTATTTATGGATTTGAGAATGCTGGGTGTTAGCCAGGGACTGTTCAGTCTCTTAGCTGTCATCTGTTTAGTTTTTTTAGGGCAGTGCTTGTTATAAAGGTATTGGGTCTTTTTTAGAAAATTATTAAAACATTCGTCAATATCTGTATAGATTTCTAGCTCAGTGTGCCAGTCAATGTTTGTTACTGCTGTTGTGAAGTTATTAATGGCTGCCTCATTGTGAAGTCTGAAGATGACTTTAGTAGTGTCTTGGGGTATTTTACCAAGAGTTGTTATGAGGAAAGTAGGGTAGTGGTCTGTGGTATTATCTGTAATTATGCCTGATTTTAAAGGGGATATGGTGTTGGTCCAGATGTGGTCAAGTAGGGAAACACTAGTGTCTGTAACTCTTGTAGGTTTTGTTACTGTTGGTAGCAACATGCAGTTACTCATTGTGTTTGTGAATTCAGTAACGTGTGGGTCCTGGTCTTGTAGGAGATTTATATTGAAGTCACCTGAAAGTAGTAAGTGATCTTTGTTCGTGCGTGCATCAGTTATCATACTTCCTAGGTTTTGACTAAATTGGCTAATGTTTGATTGTGGAATTCTGTAGATGTTTATCACTGTGAGAGGTTTTTGTAGGTATTTGGATTTGAATTTAGCTATTATATATTCCCCATGTTCATCCCTTGTGCAAGTATTAGTGATACATTCTAGTTGGTCTGAGTAGTATATAGCTGTGCCACCCCCTTGTTGGTCTGGCCTACAGTTGTGTATGGCTGTGTAACCAGGAATGGCATAAACATCTGTAGTATCAGGCTTTAGCCAGGTTTCAGTTAGTGTAATGATGGACATATTGGCATGCAAGGAATTTAGTAATGCTAGGAGGTCATCATAATGCTTGCTTGAAGATTTGATATTGTAGTTAAAGATAGTTATGTTGTTGTTGGCTCTGAGAAGTGCCTTTGATTGTTCTGCAGTGTAGTAATTACCGTAACTGTTTGAATCATTTAAGTCATTAAATAAGAGGTTAGTATCAGGATCAATGCTTGTAATCATAAGATTTGTAGTGAATCTATAGTTAGAATTAAGTAAAAAATAAAGTAAATATTCTAAAGCTAAAAAAATAGCACCTGAATTATTTAACAAATGTAAAAAATAATGAGCTAAGGTAGTTTTTTAAAGCTAAAATAAAGGAGACAATATAAAAGGGACTAAAATAATTTGTGGTGAACAAATAAAGTGATGATCAAATAATGGAGCATGGGAATATGATAGTAGGTAGTACTTTAAAGGTAATTCTTTAAAGTTAGAATTATAATATAAAATTATAATATAAAAGGGACTAATATGAGTTGTGGTGAGCAATAAAGTGGTCATCAAATAAATGAGCTTTGGAGTATAATGGCAAAATAGTGAACTTATTAACTTTAGCACCTGAGAATAGCACCTTGATTAGTTTAACAATTGCGAATATATGATCTAAGGTAGTTATATAGAGCTAAAATAAAGGACAAAAAAATATATAAGGGACTACAATTGAGTAATGGTAAACAAGTTAAATGGACAGATAGTCACTATGAAATAATATTGGTTTAGGAGTAAGATCTGATTTGTAATATTAAATAAGTTGAGCAGTTTATTGCACAATAAAAAGTAAAAAAAAATGAGGTAGTTGGTTATATCTAGCAAAAGATAGTTTTGGTACTTGCAAAAAAGTAATTGGAATATACACTAATTGCACACACAATAAAAAGTGACTAAAAAAACAAGTAGTGGTAAAAAAAATAAATGGACAGGTAAGAACAATGAATAATGGTAATGTCTTGGTTATAATATGATAGTAAGATGGTAGACAGGTACACAGGTACACAGGTACAAAGGATAATATAAAGGTTGGAGTTGAATATGCAAACTTGAAAATTTGGCAACAAAATGTTATGGGAAGTATAAAATAATGTTTAATGTACAAAAGTAAAATTGACTGGTAGTAAATATCACATGCAAAACTATAAGTACTACAAGTACTACTACTTCCAGTACCACTAATACACGTATCACTACAAGTATCACAATGGCAAGTCTCAGTTCTCCCAGTACCACCACTACAAGTCTCAGTACATCCAATACCACCACTACAAGCAACATTACTACAACTACCAGTACTTCCAGTACCACTAATACAAACATCACCACTACAAATATCACCACTGCAAGTCTCACTACACTTCTCACCACTACATGTTAGTACTTCCAGGACGATCACTGCTACAGCTTCTTTCCCGACAAATACCACATTTACAAGTATCACCAATACAAGTATCGAAGTCACAAGTATCACAACTACAATACTATTTCCAGTACCACCACAAGTATCATTACTACAAGTATCAGTACTTCCAGTACCTCCACTACAAGTATCTTTACTACAAGTATCAGTACCACCACTACAAGTATAACCACTAAAATTATCACAACTACAAGTACTACTAGCACATTCAGTACTAATACTACAATTATCAGCAGTACAAATGCTACCGCTACAAATTCCACCACTACAAGTATCACAGCTTCAAATATCACCATTACAGGTACCACCACTACAAGTATCACAGCTTCAAATATCACCATTACAGGTACCACCACTACAAGTATCACAGCTTCAAATATCACCATTACAGGTACCACCACTACAAGTATCACAGCTTCAAGTATTACCACTACGGTTACTATCACTACATGCATCAAAGCTATAAGCTTCACCACTACTGGTACCAGTACTTCCAGTACTATCCCTACGAATCACCACTACAAGTGGCACCACTAAAAATATCACCAATGCACGTAACAGTTCTTCATGCATCAACACTACAAGTATCACCACTACAGTATCATCACTATTAGTATCAGCACTACAAATACCACCACTACTAGTAACACAATGCAAGATTATCACCACTACAGGTATCACCACTATAAGTTTCAGTGTTTCCAGTATCACCATTACAGGTATCACCTCTTCAATTATAAACCATTACTGGTACAACCACTACAAGTATCAAATCTACAAGTTCCCCCCCCTAAAACACTAACCACTACAAACATCAACACTACAAGCATCACCACTACAACCACTACAAGTATATCATTACTTTTAGTGCCATCCCTACAGGTATCACCAAGTATCACTACTACATGTATCACTACTTCCAGTACCAACACTACAAGTATCACCAATTCAAGTATAACCACTACACGAATTACCCCTGATGATACATCACTAAAAGTATGAGGGCTACCAGTACCACAACTACAAGTATTATCACTACAAGTATCAACACTACAAGTATCACTACTGCCAACATCATCACTACTAAAATCTCATCTATGAGTATCACTACTACGAGTATCAGTGCTTCCAATATCACTACAACAAGTATCTTCACTACAAGTCTCACCACTACAAGTCTCACCACTACAAGTATCACCACTACAAATATCACTGTTTACAGTAAATATATAAACCAAAAAGAATAAAAATGATAATTAGAAAATTATTAAAAAATATATATATTAACAAAAAATGAAATCTATAAAGGAGAAATTAAAGAAATAATCCAAGAATATTTAAAGTACGATTAAAAAGAATAATCTATAAAATGATATATATATATATATATATATATATATATATATATATATATATATATATATATATATATATATATATATATATATATATATATATATATATATATGTATTATATATATATAATCGATAAAAAAGATGAATGAAAGCTGAAATTTACCCTGAATTAAAAGGCTAATCAAAAATTATGTACATAATATTTTAAATCAAGCTTTAGTGAAAGATGATAAATTTTAAACAGGAATTTAGGAAATTATTGATATTTTATATATGTGAAGGAGTTAAAGCTTCAAGCATCACTAAGTTGGTTTTGTAGGAGAGTCAGTGATGACTGGCAGTGTTGTGTATATACTGTACATAACACAAACTGTATACTGACAGCAGCTCTCAGCTATTTTGCCTGACATTATCTTCTGACAGTCAGACAAAACACCCAGAACTCACCACGTGGAGGTGGCTGCTCAGAGTTCCTTTTTTTTTTTTTTTTTTTTTTTTTTGTGTGTGTGTGTGTGTGTGTGTGTGTGTGTGTGTGTGTGTGTGTGTGTAGAGGCGTTGGTGGCTATTTACCGGTGTCCGTCACTCAGCACACTAATACTCTTGAAGCCACGTTACTCTGGTAAAATGACGAATTTACCGATGTTTCTGTACTTTTCTGTCACAGTCGCTCCTCAATTCTTCTGTTTCTGTCTTGCCAATCGTTTTGGTTTCTTACGAGGACGTGCAAGACATTTTTTGAAATAAAGAACAAAATTTTGGTCTTTTAGGAAATTAATGCCTAGGTTGACATCGAAATTAATTGCTTTATGAAAGTCGGTACAGTGACTTGTCCAGCGGCGGTTGTTTATCAATATTGGAACTGGTCTGTTGGTGGTAATCAGCTCTTCCAACGATGTTCCAGTCCAAGTCTGAAACTTAACGATTACTTTTTGTGGTTCCAGCTGAGAAAGTTGGTCAGGACTAACGAAGTCAGGGTTCACACTCACCATAGACTGCCCTGTGTCTAGAAGGGCTTCTGTTTTGTGACCAAAGACTTCGCAGGGGATAGTGAGAAACTTGTCGAAATTGCCGTCTTCCTTTTTCGCGTTGAAGTGGAGACGGCATCCTGACCGAGACAAGGTAAGTGCAGCATCGTGTTGTCCTAGAAAGTCTCTACCGAGTACGTTTACGCCTCTGTCGGAGACATGAAACTCATGGCGCATTACTGTGTTGGAGATCTTGATGTAAAGTTTTATTGTTCCAGTGAATTTGCATGTTTTCTTTAGAGTATCGAGTCCATTGGAAACATTGTTATTGTTGATGAATTCACAAAGCCCAGTATCATGGAGCATTTTATCGTCAATAGCGGAGAGGTGTGATCCAGAATCAATGAGGAAGTCAATTTTCACAAGTCCGTTAACAGTTGCGGTGCAGTAGGGATGACCAAGGTCGGTCTCGGGGAGCACCAGAGAAATTCTCTTCATATCCATTTGGAAACAATTCGATCAATAGGTTACAAGAATAATTTTTACCTTTTAAATCTTTTATGCTATTTGACTGTTAAATAGTGAGGAACGTTGATGGTGTAAGAGTTACAATATTGGATCAATAGATTCCAAGAACAATTCTCGCCTTTTTAATCTTTTATGCTATTTGACTGTTAAATAGTGAGGAACGTTGATTGTGTAAGACTTACAATATTCTATCAATAGAGTCCCAGAACAATTCTTACCTTTCTAATTTATGCTATTTGACTGTTAAATAGTGAGGAACGTTGATTGTGTAAGTGAAGTGTAGTGAAAATGAAATGTGATAATGTAGCGAAGATGAACTGTGATGATCTTAGTGATGTGTAGAGAAGATGAACTGTGTTAGTGATGTGTAGTGAAGATGAACTGTGATGGTGTTAGTGATGTGAAGTGAAGATAGATTCCGGTGGAGTCTATTCCTACTATTATAACTTTCCTCTAGATACCCAGGTATGCAAATAGTCTAGTCAGTATTTCCCAGGATACATTACATCAACATTAAAACAACTTAATCAAGTAAAACATTCGTTAATAATGAGCAAAAATTTCTGAGAAATCAAATGAAAAAGTTGCTGAGAATGTGTCCCAAAATAGTAAAGTTAAGCTTAAAATATAAAAAAAAACACAAATTTTCTCATTTAATATTATTTACACTCATATAAGAAGCATATTCATTTTTTCTTATTACTCTCCAATCCAAAAATTGGTACCCAGGCTGCCCAAAATTAGCAGAAACTTTTGATTATGATACACCACCATTTAGGGTTTCAAGACAATCAGAAAATGCATTTTCTAGTTATTACATGAGAAATTTGTTCGAAAAAAAAATTGGCAAATTGAAATTTACAAAAGTCAAAATAAATTGCAAGCTTTCTTTCAACGAAACCCACCAATAGTAAAAGTTTGATGTCGATCAGACAAGGCATTCCTTAGAGGCTGATCTGATTCCAATTTATGAAAGTGTTTATAGCAATTCCAGTAAAATGTCAAATTTGCTCTTAACTGAAGTAAACTTGTAGAGTGTTATTCTTGTTATAGAAAACATCGCCAATATTATTTTGAAGACAGTCAAAAAAAACATTTTATAGTTACTGAAGTTAAATGAATGTCAGTGTTTATTGAACAAAAATGGCGAATTATGGCAGCCAATAGTATGTAAGTCTAGTGTTTAGGAAACTACACTCGTGGAAAAGTATATAAGAGGATTAACTTCTGGTGCTCATTCTTACTATTCCAAGTAGTTTTTTTTTCACTATTTTACTACAACAAATTTGACTGCACTACAATGAAGCTTAACAAGTACTATCCTGGCCCTAAGATGCATCAGCCATTATATACTGAAGCCGTTGTGCGTAGTGGTGACTGTTGTGCGTAGTGGTGACTGTTGTGTGTAATAGTGACTGTTGTGTCACTACACAACAGTCATCTTTTCGCAGTAACTACTTAAGTCATCACCACACAACGGTTATTATTTCACGTCATTACTACTCAAAAATCATCACCACAGATCACTACACTAAAATCATCACTACAGTCAAAACTAGTGACCATTCATGATTACACAAGTCATCCCCACAATACAATCCTCACTAGAAAATCATCTCTACACCTCACACCACAATCATCACTAGCTCACAATCATCTCTATCAAAGTCATCACTATACAGCTATCATTATTGAATTAAAAGCCCACAATCACTATTGCACCACACATTTCACTATCACAATGATCACTACACAATCATTGCACTATAATCACTACTCAACATCACTACACCACAATCAGCACTCCACTACATTTGTCACTATACTATAACTACCACTTCACCACAATCATCATTTTGCCACAATCATCACCATACCACAACTGTCACTTCACAATCATCACTGCTCAACAATTATCAACAATTACACCACAATCATCACTACACCACAATCGTCATTATATCACAACTATCACTTCACAATTTTCACTACTCAATAGTCATCATTACATCACAATCATCACTGTACCACTACTATCACTTCCCAATGATCGCTGTACCACAACTATCACTTCATCACAATCATCACTACTCAATCATCACTTTACCACAATCATCACTATACCACAACTGTCACTTCACAATCATCACTGCTCAACAATTATCAACAATTACACCACAATCATCACTACACCACAATCGTCATTATATCACAACTATCACTTCACAATTTTCACTACTCAATAGTCATCATTACATCACAATCATCACTGTACCACTACTATCACTTCCCAATGATCGCTGTACCACAACTATCACTTCACAATCATCACTACACAATCATCATATAAAATAATCACTATACAACAACGATCATTATACCACAATCATCACTGCTCACCAACCATCACTATACCACCACCATAACTGTGCCATAACCATCTTTATACCAAAATTATCATCATCTTAGATTCGCCGGCACTGTCCCGGCCCGGGTCGTTTCAGATGGCGACCCGGCCTTGGCTCCCTGGCGCAGGAGTGTCGCCTAGAGGTACGAGTACCTTCCCATACCATGGGTGGGGTTAGAACCCGCGATCGATGAGTCTCAAAACTCCAGACCCACGTGTTAACGTCGGTCTGGAGTTCTAACCACACCCGTGGTATGGTTTGTTTGCAATCGTGTCATGTACGATTACCTCATCGTGGTAGTGGACAATGTCAGGAGGATCAGAGGCAGCAAACGCTGTAGGATTCTTTTGGGGCTGCGTCCCCAGCATTGGGCCGCAGCCCGAGCGCTGGGGACGCTCAACTTCATATTAAATGGTCTTCCTCTTTTTCTTCTGTTGGGTTTCAGGGCCACTGACAGCATACGATATTAAATGGTCGATGAGGTTATGGCTTGTAAGAAGGGGAACCATTTTTGATGAATTTGAATTTTGGTTTTGAGATATAGTTCATCGAGAAATTTCTGAGAGTGCTATAAAATTTTCGGTGCCTTCCAACAGTTCTTGAAGTGTGCATGGACCTTCGTAGTCGATGGTGAACTTGAAAGTTCCATCTTCTAGTCGCTCGTGTAATTCTTTGCAGTACATTGCAGTACAATACTGGGCAATTGTGTAGAGCTCTACACCTGGCCAGCTGACACAGTCCGGACTTTTGAAAACGTCTTCTTCCTCGGATATTCATTTTGCTTTAGCAGGTTGGCAGAGTTGAAGTGAAGTTGTTGGCTGGTCGGAGGCAGTGGTAGTGGACGTAGTAGGTGGCACATTAGTGGTGAGGATTTGTGGGTCTCTCGTCGCTGGCTGGAGTTGATTCCGCGTGAGTACCGTCCTCTGGTGGAGAAATCACATCTGGAGAGACTGCGAGGTTGATGTTCTTTGACGTAAAATTATGCCTTCTGAGGGTAGAGAATCAGAGATGAAGCTTGGCTTGTTGAATGTGAAGATTTCATTGATGGTGGAGTTGAAGGTGAAGCCATATTGTACATATGGGCATATATCATACAGTAATAGACTTTAGTAGGAGCACCTATGTTGTTGGTGAAGGGAGAGGGCAGAGTGGCCTTGAGGATCTTGGCGGTATCTGCCTGAATTTTCGTGATGGCAGCATATAATGGAGACTTTGTGGATGTACTCTTTTGGTCTACTTTATTTTTCATGAGGATTTTTTCTTCTCGTGGGGCACTTGACAACAAGAGTGTGCCGGTCGCTCTTGCAATTCAGGCATTTACACTGAGCCGTCGTGAAGTATTCCTTGAAGCCTTGAAGTCGTGTCTTTCACAGCCAAAGGTCGACCAGAATTTTTTGTCTATGATAATGCAGTCCTTGGAGTGCAGGTAAGAACAACAGTCCCAGCATTGCGTGATGTGTTGATATCTTTCGGCTTCGATGTGGCTTGGGTTGATATAGTAACAGAAGATGGCCATACCGTCAACAAGAGCTTGGGCTGCCTTATTCACATCAGTAAAGGTGATCTTCAGCATTGACGAAGCATTAGGAATTTTGGTATGTTCCACAGTAGCCCAGGAATTCTGATCTTCTATTGAAGTCCTGAGTTCATCGATGGGTTGAGTAGTAATCAGCATGTCACGTCGTTTGAGGAAGACAGTCCTCCCGGCCCTCAGGGCTGGAGAAGACATGACTTGGAATCCCCGTGCAACAATAGTAGTAGTGATCAGTTTTTCGGCCTCGATAGCGTCATTGCAGGCAATGAAGGCCTCATTTAGCGAGAAAATCGCATATAACTTGACATGTAAGCTACCCCTAGGGCAGTTGCAAGTGCTAGTTTGGATGAGTCGTTTACTGTCCCACTGCTGGTTTGATCTTCACACGATTTGAGTAGCTCATCGTAGAGGACCACAGATGAAGGCGGAGCACAGAGGTATAAGATCCCCTCCCCAACGGGATCGTAGGAAGACGCTATAAACAACACTACTCAAGTACCATCACTGCACCACAATCATCGCTATACCAGCACCATCGCTATACTATAATCATCACTACTCAACCATCACTATACCACAACTTTCACTTTACAACAATCACTATACTATTAACCACAATACCACAACTATCACTGTACTATAACTGTCACTACTCAAGAACAAACAGTATACCACAAATATCACTACACCACAATCACTATACCACCACCATCATTATACCACAGTTATCACTACATCCCAATCACCACTATACCACCACCATCACTATACCACAACAATCACTACATCCCAATCACTATACCACAACTATCACTACATCCCAATCATCATTTATTCTACCTGCCATCACTATACAGGAAGGTGGACGAGGAAGAGGAGGAGGAAGAGGGAAATGAGGAGAATAAAGAGGTGAAACAAGAGGGGGAGAATGAAAATGAGGAATTAAAGAAGAAAGATGGCATGGAGAGGAAGATGAAAAGGAAAAGAAGGAAGAGGAAGAAGATACAGAGGAGGAGGAGGAGGAGGAGGAGGAGGAGGAGGAGGAGGAAGAGGAGGAGGATTAGTCAGAGGAGAAAAGGAGAAGTAAAAAAAAAGAGGAAGAGGTGGAGGAAGAGTAGGAAGTATTTGAGGAAGAGAGAGGAAAAGGAGGGGACAAGAATAGATCTACTGCTAAAGCTCCTGGGCCGAGGGAAGGAATTCATTTAGCTTACAGTTAGTGCTCCTGACAGAATTCAGAATATATACTAATTCCGATTTCTGTTTACTATACTCCCCGTGGCCGAGTCGGTAAAGCGTCTCACCTGCCAATTTACAGACGAGGGTTCGAATCCCTCGCCCAACCTTCAAAATGAAATTCCCCAAAGAACTGTTGTTGGTGAAGGATAAAGACAGTGATTTACTGAAACTTAAGTGTAAACTTGGAAACAAGTGTGTTTCCTTCATAGTGGACTCTGGATCTGATACTACCCAGGTTTCACTTCAAACTGTCGTGGATTGTGGATTGGTTAACAGGATTGGTATATTGTCTGAGGAAGACGCCAAGGATTACAAGCCATCCTTGATAGGACTCCTGGATGCAGCTCTCGTGTGCCATAGTAACGTGGTTATTCATTCCACAATGTTTGTCTCTGAATGCACGCCACTTCCCCTAGGTATGGATGTACTCCACAATTACCATTGCTCTATCAGGATGTCAAACACCCGTCCCACACTAGTAGTTCGTCCCAGTTACTTAAACATCTTCCTGGGACCAAGTCCAACAATGATGTGCAAGGTGGGACAGAATGTAGTTAAAGCCATCATTGATTCTGGAAGCACCTGTTCGACCATGAACCCAAAACTTCAGAACCATCTGAATATCAAGGTTCAGGAGATGGACCCAATCACAATCATCAATCCCGGACTCCCAGCCAGCCAGAAGAGAGGAACCTCCCAGCCAGCCAGCTCCCAGCCAGCCAGAAGAGAGGAACCTCCCAGCCAGCAAGAAGAGAGGAACCTCCCAGGCAGCCAGAAGAGAGGAACCTCCCAGCCAGCCAGAAGACAGGAACCTCACAGCCAGCCAGAAGAGAGGAACCTCCCAGCCAGCCAGAAGAGAGGAACCTCCCAGCCAACCAGAAGAGAGGAACCTCCCAGCCAGCCAGAAGAGTGGAACCTCCCAGCCAGCCAGAAGAGAGGAACCTCCCAGCCAGCAAGAAGAGAGAAACCTCCCAGCCAGCAAGAAGAGACGAACCTCCCAGCCAGCCAGAAGAGAGGAACCTCCCAGCCAGCCAGAAGAGAGGAACCTTCCAGCCAGCCAGAAGAGAGGAACCTCCGAGCCAGCCAGAAGAGAGGAACCTCCCAGCCAGCCAGAAGAGAGGAACCTCCCAGCCAGCAATAAGAGACGAACCTCCCAGCCAGCCAGAAGAGAGAAACCTCCCAGCCAGCCAGAAGAGAGGAACCTTCCAGCCAGCTAGAAGAGTGGAACCTCCCAGCCAGCCAGAATAGAGGAACCTCCCAGGCAGCAAGAAGAGACGAACCTCCCAGCCAGCCAGAAGAGAGGAACCTCCCAGCCAGCCAGAACAGAGGAACCTCTCAGCCAGCCAGAAGTGAGGAACCTCCCAGCCAGCCAGAAGAGAGGAACCTTCAAGCCAGCCAGAAGAGTGGAACCTCCCAGCCAGCCAGAAGAGAGGAACCTTCCAGCCAGCCAGAAGAGAGGAACCTCCCAGCCAGCCAGAAGAGAGGAACCTCCCAGCCAGCCAGAAGAGAGGAACCTCCCAGCTAGCCAGAAGAGTGGAACATCCTAGTAAGATAGAAGAGAGGAACCTCCCAGCCAGCCAGAAGAGAGGAACCTCCCAGCCAGCCAGAAGAGAGGAACCTCCCAGCCAGCCAGAAGAGTGGAACCTCCTAGTCACCCAGAAGAGAGGAACCTCCCAGCCAGCCAGAAGAGGGGAACCTCCCAGCCAGCCAGAAGAGAGGAGCCTCCCAGCCAGCCAGAAGAGTGGAACCTCCCAGCCAGCCAGAAGAGAGGAACCTCCCAGCCAGCCAGAAGAGAGGAACCTCCCAGCCAGCCAGAAGAGAGGAACCTCCCAGCCAGCCAAAGGAAAGAGAGGAACCTCTCAGCTAGCCAGAAGAGAGGAGCCTCCCAGCCAGCCAGAAGAGTGGAACCTCCCAGCCAGCCAGAAGAGTGGAACCTCCCAGCCAGCCAGAAGAGTGGAACCTCCCAGCCAGCCAGAAGAGAGGAACCTCCCAGCCAGCCAAAAGAGAGGAACCTCCCAGCCAGCCAGAAGAGAGGAACCTCCCAGCCAGCCAGAAGAGAGGAACCTCCCAGCCAACCAGAAGAGCGGAAAATCCCAGCCAGCCAGAAGAGAGGAACCTCCCAGCCAGCCAGAAGAGAGGAACCTCCCAGCCAGCCAGAAGAGAGGAACCTCCCAGCCAGCCAGAAGAGAGGAACCTCCCAGCCACCCAGAAGAGTGGAACCTCCCAGCCAGCCAGAAGAGAGAAACCTCCCAGACTGCCAGAAGAGAGGAACCTCCCAGCCAGCAAGAAGAGAGGAACCGCCCAGCCAGCCAGAAGAGAGGAACCTCCCAGCCAGCCAGAAGAGAGGAACCTCCCAGCCAGCCAGAAGAGAGGAACCTCACAGCCAGCCAGAAGAGAGGAACCTCCCAGCCAGCCAGAAGACAGGAACCTCACAGCCAGCCAGAAGAGAGGAACCTCCCAGCCAGCCAGAAGAGAGAAACCTCCCTGCCAGCCAGAAGAGAGGAACCTCCCAGCCAGCCAGAAGAGTGGAACCTCCCAGCCAGCCAGAAGACAGGAACCTCCCAGCCAGCAAGAAGAGAGGAACCTCCCAGCCAGCCAGAAGAGAGGAACCTCCGAGCCAGCCAGAAGAGAGGAACCTCCCAGCCAGCCAGAAGAGTGGAACCTCCCAGCCAGCAATAAGAGACGAACCTCCCAGCCAGCCAGAAGAGAGGAACCTTCCAGCCAGCTAGAAGAGTGGAACCTCCCAGCCAGCCAGAATAGAGGAACCTCCCAGCCAGCAAGAAGAGACGAACCTCCCAGCCAGCCAGAAGAGAGGAACCTCCCAGCCAGCCAGAACAGAGGAACCTCTCAGCCAGCCAGAAGTGAGGAACCTCCCAGCCAGCCAGAAGAGAGGAACCTTACAGCCAGCCAGAAGAGTGGAACCTCCCAGCCAGCCAGAAGAGAGGAACCTTCCAGCCAGCCAGAAGAGAGGAACCTCCCAGCCAGCCAGAAGAGAGGAACCTCCCAGCCAGCCAGAAGAGAGGAACCTCCCAGCTAGCCAGAAGAGTGGAACATCCTAGTCAGATAGAAGAGAGGAACCTTCCAGCCAGCCAGAAGAGAGGAACCTCCCAGCCAGCCAGAAGAGAGGAACCTCCCAGCCAGCCAGAAGAGTGCAACCTCCTAGTCACCCAGAAGAGAGGAACCTCCCAGCCAGCCAGAAGAGGGGAACCTCCCAGCCAGCCAGAAGAGAGGAGCCTCCCAGCCAGCCAGAAGAGTGGAACCTCCCAGCCAGCCAGAAGAGAGGAACCTCCCAGCCAGCCAGAAGAGAGGAACCTCCCAGCCAGCCAGAAGAGAGGAACCTCCCAGCCAGCCAAAGGAAAGAGAGGAACCTCCCAGCCAGCCAGAAGAGAGGAACCTCCCAGCCAGCCAGAAGAGAGTAACCTTCCAGCCAGCCAGAAGAGAGGAACCTCCGAGCCAGTCAGAAGAGAGGAACCTCCCAGCCAGCCAGAAGAGAGGAACCTCCCAGCCAGCAATAAGAGACGAACCTCCCAGCCAGCCAGAAGAGAGAAACCTCCCAGCCAGCCAGAAGAGAGGAACCTTCCAGCCAGCTAGAAGAGTGGAACCTCCCAGCCAGCCAGAATAGAGGAACCTCCCAGGCAGCAAGAAGAGACGAACCTCCCAGCCAGCCAGAAGAGAGGAACCTCCCAGCCAGCCAGAACAGAGGAACCTCTCAGCCAGCCAGAAGTGAGGAACCTCCCAGCCAGCCAGAAGAGAGGAACCTTCCAGCCAGCCAGAAGAGTGGAACCTCCCAGCCAGCCAGAAGAGAGGAACCTTCCAGCCAGCCAGAAGAGAGGAACCTCCCAGCCAGCCAGAAGAGAGGAACCTCCCAGCCAGCCAGAAGAGAGGAACCTCCCAGCTAGCCAGAAGAGTGGAACATCCTAGTAAGATAGAAGAGAGGAACCTCCCAGCCAGCCAGAAGAGAGGAACCTCCCAGCCAGCCAGAAGAGAGGAACCTCCCAGCCAGCCAGAAGAGTGGAACCTCCTAGTCACCCAGAAGAGAGGAACCTCCCAGCCAGCCAGAAGAGGGGAACCTCCCAGCCAGCCAGAAGAGTGGAGCCTCCCAGCCAGCCAGAAGAGTGGAACCTCCCAGCCAGCCAGAAGAGATGAACCTCCCAGCCAGCCAGAAGAGAGGAACCTCCCAGCCAGCCAGAAGAGAGGAACCTCCCAGCCAGCCAAAGGAAAGAGAGGAACCTCTCAGCTAGCCAGAAGTGAGGAACCTCCCAGCCAGCCAGAAGAGAGGAACCTCCCAGCCAACCAGAACCTCCCAGCCAGCCAGAGCCAAAAGAGAGGAACCTCCCAGCCAGCCAGAAGAGAGGAACCTCCCAGCCAGCCAGAAGAGAGGAACCTCCCAGCCAGCCAGAAGAGAGGAACCTCCCAGCCAGCCAGAAGAGAGGAACCTCCCAGCCAGCCAGAAGAGAGGAACCTCCCAGCCAGCCAGAAGAGAGGAACCGCCCAGCCAGCCAGAAGAGAGGAACCTCCCAGCCAGCCAGAAGAGAGGAACCTCCCAGCCAGCCAGAAGAGAGGAACCTCCCAGCCAGCCAGAAGAGAGGAACCTCCCAGCCAGCCAGAAGAGAGGAACCTCCCAGCCAGCCAGAAGAGAGGAACCTCCCAGCCAGCCAGAAGAGAGGAACCTCCCAGCCAGCAAGAAGAGAGGAACCTCCCAGCCAGCCAGAAGAGAGGAACCTCCCAGCCAGCCAGAAGAGAGGAACCTCCCAGCCAGCCAGAAGAGAGGAACCTCCCAGCCAGCCAGAAGAGAGGAACCTCCCAGCCAGCCAGAAGAGTGGAACCTCCCAGCCAGCCAGAAGAGAGGAACCTCCCAGCCAGCCAGAAGAGAGGAACCTCCCAGCCAGCCAGAAGAGAGGAACCTCCCAGCCAGCCAGAAGAGAGGAACCTCCCAGCCAGCCAGAAGAGAGGAACCTCCCAGCCAGCCAGAAGAGAGGAACCTCCCAGCCAGCCAGAAGAGAGGAACCTCCCAGCCAGCCAGAAGAGAGGAACCTCCCAGCCAGCCAGAAGAGAGGAACCTCCCAGCCAGCCAGAAGAGAGGAACCTCCCAGCCAGCCAGAAGAGAGGAACCTCCCAGCCAGCCAGAAGAGAGGAACCTCCCAGCCAGCCAGAAGAGAGGAACCTCCCAGCCAGCCAGAAGAGAGGAACCTCCCAGCCAGCCAGAAGAGAGGAACCTCCCAGCCAGCCAGAAGAGAGGAACCTCCCAGCCAGCCAGAAGAGAGGAACCTCCCAGCCAGCCAGAAGAGAGGAACCTCCCAGCCAGCCAGAAGAGAGGAACCTCCCAGCCAGCCAGAAGAGAGGAACCTCCCAGCCAGCCAGAAGAGAGGAACCTCCCAGCCAGCCAGAAGAGAGGAACCTCCCAGCCAGCCAGAAGAGAGGAACCTCCCAGCCAGCCAGAAGAGAGGAACCTCCCAGCCAGCCAGAAGAGAGGAACCTCCCAGCCAGCCAGAAGAGAGGAACCTCCCAGCCAGCCAGAAGAGAGGAACCTCCCAGCCAGCCAGAAGAGAGGAACCTCCCAGCCAGCCAGAAGAGAGGAACCTCCAAGCCAGCCAGAAGAGAGGAACCTCCCAGCCAGCCAGAAGAGAGGAACCTCCCAGCCAGCCAGAAGAGTGGAACCTCCCAGCCAGCCAGAAGAGAGTAACCTCCCAGACAGCCAGAAGAGAGGAACCTCCCAGCCAGCCAGAAGAGAGGAACCTCCCAGCCAGCCAGAAGAGAGGAACCTCCCAGCCAGCCAGAAGAGAGGAACCTCCCAGCCAGCCAGAAGAGAGGAACCTCCCAGCCAGCCAGAAGAGAGGAACCTCCCAGCCAGCCAGAAGAGAGGAACCTCCCAGCCAGCCAGAAGAGTGGAACCTCCCAGCCAGCCAGAAGAGAGGAACCTCCCAGCCAGCCAGAAGAGAGGAACCTCCCAGCCAGCCAGAAGAGAGGAACCTCCCAGCCAGCCAGAAGAGAGGAACCTCCCAGAAAGCCAGAAGAGAGGAACCTCCCAGCCAGCAAGAAGAGAGGAACCTCCAGAGCCAGAAGAGGAACCTCCCAGCCAGCCAGAAGAGAGGAACCTCCCAGCCAGAAGAGAGGAACCAGAAGAGAGAAACCTCCCAGCCAGCCAGAAGAGAGGAACCTCCCAGACAGCCAGCCAGAAGAGAGGAACCTCCCAGCCAGCCAGAAGAGAGGAACCTCCCAGAAGAGAGGAACCTCCCAGACAGCCAGAAGAAAGGAACCTCCGAGACAGCCAGAAGAGAGGAACCTCCCAGCCAGCCAGAAGAGAGGAACCTCCCAGCCAGCCAGAAGAGCGGAACCTCCCAGCCAGCCAGAAGAGAGGAACCTCCCAGCCAGACAGAAGAGAGGAACCTCCAAGCCAGCCAGAAGAGAGGAACCGCACAGCCAGCCAGAAGAGAGGAACCTCCCAGCCAGCCAGAAGAGTGGAACCTCCCAGCCAGCCAGAAGAGAGTAACCTCCCAGCCAGCCAGAAGAGAGGAACCTCCCAGCCAGCCAGAAGAGAGGAACCTCTCAGCCAGCCAGAAGAGAGGAACCGCCCAGCCAGCCAGAAGAGAGGAACCTCCCAGCCAGCCAGAAGAGAGGAACCTCCCAGCCAGCCAGAAGAGAGGAACCTCCCAGCCAGCCAGAAGTGAGGAACCTCCCAGACAGCCAGAAGACAGGAACCTCCCAGCCAGCCAGAAGAGTGGAACCTCCCAGCCAGACAGAAGAGAGGAACCTCCCAGAGAGCCAGAAGAGAGCAACCTCCCAGACAGCCAGAAGAGAGGAACCTCCCAGACAGCCAGAAAAGAGGAATCTCCCAGAGAGCCAGAACAGAGCAACCTCCCAGACAGCCAGAAGAGAGGAACCTCCCAGCCAGCCAGACGAGAGGAACCTCCCAGAGTGGAATCCCTCCCATCCAGCCCAGAAAGAGAGGAACCTCGCATGAATTGTGGCCATGATGGGAACCTCCAGAGACATCCAGAAGAGGAAGAAGACCTCCCAATAGTGAAGCCGAGAAGGAAAACCTCATTTGCCAGCCAAGGCAGGCAGAACCTCCCAATCCAGCCAGAAGAAGGGAAGAACCTCCCAATGAACCAAGAAGGAAGGAAAGGAACCTCCAAGCCAGCAAGAAGAGGAACCTCCCAAGCCAGCCAGAGAGGGAAGATCTCCCAGCCACCCAGAAGGAGGAAGTCCCAAGCCAGTCCAGTAATGATGGTGGAACCTCCCAGCCCAGCCAGTAGAAGGAAGGAACCTCCCAGAAGGCCAAAAGGAAGAGACCTCAAAGACAATGCCAAGAAGAGAGGAACCTCCCAGCCAGCCAGAAGGGGAAGAGGAACCTCCCAGCCCAGCAAGAGGAAGGAGACCTCCCATCCCAGCCAGAAGAAGCGGAACCTCCCAACAGCCAGCCAGGAAGAGGAAGGAACCTCCCAGCCAGCCAGGATGGAAGGAAGACCTCCTTAGTCCAAGCCAATGCCAAGAAGGAGGAGGAACCTCCCAATGCCAGCCAGAGAGGAGGGACCTCAGCCAGCCAAGAAGGTGGAGTCCCAGCCTGCCAAGGTGAGTAACCCTCCCAGACATGGCCTAGAAGGGGAGGAAGACCTCCCAGCCAGCCAGAAGAGGAGAGGAACCTCCCAGCCAGCCAGAACAAGTGGAAGGCCTCCTCAATGTAGCCCAAGAGGAGAACCACTTGGCCAATGAATGAAGAAGAACCTCCCAGCCAGTGAAGAAGGAAGTCCCAGGCCAAGCCTGAATGAGAGAAGAGGAACCTTCCAAGCTGAGCCAAGTGTGAATCTCCCAGCCAGTAGGAAGGAAAAAGACCTCCCAGCCAGGCTGAAGAAGGTGGAACCTCCCAGCCAGTAGAAGAGAAGAACCTCCCAGAAGGAGCAAGAAAGAGAGCAACCTCCCAGACTGCCAGAAAGAGAGCCAACCTCCCAGACAGCCCAGAAGAGAGGAACCTCCCAGCCACCCAGAAGGAAGAGGAACCTCCCAGCCACCCAGAAGGAAGGAACCTCCCAGCCAGCCAGAAGAGGAGGAACCTACCAATAGCCAAGCCAGAAGAGAAACTCCCAGCCAAGCTAGAAGAGGACCCCACCCTCCCAGCCAGCCAGAAAGAGGAACCTCCCAGAATATCCCAGAAGAAATGGAAGGAGAACCTCCCAATAGCCAGGAAAGAGTGGAAGACCTCAAGCCAATAGAAGAGATAGAACCTGCAAATTAAGCTAGAATAGAAGGCCGGAAGACCTCAAAGCCAGCTAGAAGGAGAGGAACCATCCCAGCCAGTGGAGGAGGAGGGAACCTCCCAGCCAGCCAGAAGGAGTGGAACCTCAATCCAGGCTCAGAAGAGGAACCTCCCAGGAAGAGTCCGGGGGCCAAAAAGAAGGAAGGAACCTCCCAGAACCAGCAAAAAGAGGAAGGAACCTCCAGAGACAGCCCACAAGAGGAGGAACCTCCCAATGGCCAGCCAGAAGGAGGAACCTCCAGCCAGCCAGAAGGGCAATGGAACCTCCCAGTAGCCAGAAGAAGAAGGAACCTCAGCCAGACAGAAGAGGAAGAACCTCCAAAGCCCAGCCAGAAGGAAGAACCTCCCATCCAGTAGAAGAAGGAACCCTCCCAATAGCCAGCCGAGTGGAATCTCCCAGCCAGCCAGCCAAGAAGGAAGGTAACCTCTCCCAGATGGCCAGAAGAGGAAGAACCTCCCAGCCAGCCAGAAGAGGAAGAGAGAACCTGCCAGCCTAGCTAGAAGGAGAAGGAACCTCTCATGTCCAGCCAGAAGGAAGGAACCGCTCAGGCCAGCCAGAAGGAGGAACCTCCCAGCCAGCCAGAAGGAGTGGAACCACTCCCAGCCCAGCCAGAGAAAGGTAACCTCCCAGACAGCCAGGAGAAGAACCTCCCAATCCAGCCAGAAGAGGAACCTCAGCCAGCCAGAAGAGATAACCTCAATCAATCCAGCCAAGAAGGAAGGAACCAATGGCCTGCAAGAAGGAGAAGGAACCTCCCAGCCACCCAGAAGAAGGAACCTCAGTAGTAGAAGAAGAAGACCTCCCAGCCAGCCCAGAAGTGAGGAACCTCCCCAGACAGTGTGAAGGACCAGGAACCTCCTACATCAGAACAGAAAGGAGTGGAACCCTCCCAATCCAGAACAGAAGGAGAGAACCTCCCAACAGAGAGGCCAGAGGAAGGCAACCTCCCAGACCTTGTATGCCAGAAGAAGAGGAAAATCCAAGGACAGCCAGAAGAGGAATCTCCCAGAGGAGAGGCCAGAAGAGAGCAACCTCCCAGACAGCCAGAAGGAGGAAGGAACCTCCCTGCCAGCCAGAAGAGGAACCTCCCAGTAGGCATAGGAAGGAACCTCCCTGAGACAAGCCAGGAGAAGGAGCAACCTCCCAGCCAGCCCAGAAGAGATGGACCTGAGCCTCCCAGCCAGCCAAGAAGAGGAACCTCCCAGCCAGCCAGAGAGGATCCTCTGGCTAAGCCAGAAGAGTGAAACATCCTAGTCAGATAGAGATGAATGAACCTCCAAGCCAGCCAGACAGGAGGAACCACTCCCAGCCAGGCATGGAGGAAGGAACCTCCCAGACAACGAGAAGGAGGAAGACCTTCCCAGACATCCAGGAAGAGAGGAACCTCCCAGCCAATGGCCAAGAGAGGAACCTTCCATCCCAGCCTGAAGAGAGGGAACCTCCCTGCCAGCCAGCCGGAAGAGTGGAAGACCTCCCAGCCAGCCAGAGAGGGAATCCCTGAAGAATAGCCAAGAAGAGGAACCTCCCAGGTCAGGCCAGAAAGTAACCTCCCAGACAGCCAGAGGAGGAAAGGAACCTCCCAATGACCAGCCGGAGAATCTCACAGTAGCCAATGAAGGAGGAACCTCCCAGCCCAGCCAGAAGAGAGTGGAACCTCAAAAGCCAATCCAGAAGAGCCCAGGAACCTCCCAGCCAGCCAGAGGAAGAGGACCTCCAATCCAGACATGGGAAGGAAGGAACCTCCCAACCAGCCAGGCCGAGAGGAACACTCCCAAGCCAATGTTGAAGGAGGAAGACCTCCCAGCCAGCCATGGAAAGGTGGTGGAATCTCCCACAGCCAGCCCAGAAAGGAAAGTCGCCTCCCTGACAGGCCAGCCAAGAAGGAAGGAACCCTCCCAATAGCCAATAAGGAGGAACCTGCAGACAGCTAGAAGAGAGGAACCTCTCAGCCAATAGCCAAGGAAGAACCACACAGCCAAGCCAGCCATAAGTGAGGAAGGAACCTCCCAGCCAATCCAGAAGGAAGGAACCTCCCAGACCCAGCCAGAAGAGAGGAAGGAACCTCTCAGCCAGTGAAGAAGAAGGAACCGCCCATCCAGCCAGAAGGAAGAAGGAACCTCCCAGCCACCTGCCAGAAGAGGAACCTCCCAGCCAGCCAGAAGGAAGGAAGGAACCTCCCAGCCCAAGCCAGAAGTGAAGAACCCTCCCAGACAGCCAGAAGAAGACAGGAACCTCCCAATGCCAAGGTAGAAGAGTGGGAACCAACCTCCCAGCCCAGACCTGGAAGAAGGAACCTCCCAGAGAGCCAGAAGAGGGCCAACCTCAGACAGCCAGAGGCGAACCCTCCCGGGAACCCAGCCAGAAAGAGGAATAACCTCCAAGGGAGGTAGCCGAGAGGCAATCTCCCCAGACCAGAGGCCCAGAAGAGGAAGTATCCCAACCACTGACCCAGACAGGAGGGACCTCCAATGGGCAATAGGGAGGAACCTCTGCCAGACCAGACCAGAGGAACCTCCCAATGAAGACAGAGGAGAAAACTATCAAGGCCAATGAAGAGGAACCTCCCAGCCAATAGAAGAGGAACCTCCCAATAATGAAGAGGTGGAATCCTCCCAGCCAGCCAGGAGAAAATTATTATCCAGGAACAATGAAGAGAACCTCCTATTAGCAGAAGAGAGAACCTCTAGCCAGCCAAGAAGGAAGAGAACCTCCTCAGCCAGCCAGAAGGAGAACCACTGGCCAGCCAAGAGGAAGAGGAACCTCCCAGCCAACCAGAAGAGTGGGAACCTCAATAATGAAGAAGAGTAACCTCCCAGCCAAGCCAGAGGAGGAACCTCCCAGGCCAGCCAGAGGAACCTCTCAGGGCCAAGCCAGAAGAGAGGAACCATGGCAATGAAGAGGAACCTCCCAATGACCAGAAGAGAGGAAGACCTCCCAGCCAATATGAAGAGAGGAACCTCCCAGCCAGCCAAGAAGTAGGAAGAGCCTCCCAAGACAGCCAGAACAGACCTCCCAAGCCAGCCAGAAGGTGTGGAACCTCCCAGGCCAAGACAGAAGAGAAGACCTCCCAAGGAGGATCCCCAGAGAGCCAACCTCCCAGACAGCCAAGAAGAGAACCTCCCAGACAATGAAGAGGAATCTCAGAGAGCAGAACAAGAGCAACCTCCCAAGACCAATGAAGGAAAACCCCTCCCAACCAGACAGAGGAACCTGGCCTCCAGCAGGCATGGGAGGAACCTCCCAGACAGGCCAGAAGAGAGAGGAACCTCCAGCCAAGAGAAGGAAGGAACCTCCCAGCCAAGGCATGGGAAGGAACCTCCCAGACCAGCCAGAAGAGTGACTCCAATAGCCAGAAGGAATGAGACCTTCAGGCCAAGCCAGGAAAGAGGAACCTCCCTCAGCCAAGTGAAGAGGAACCATGGCCAATGAAGGAAGACCACTCCCAGCCAGCCAGAGAGGAGCCTCCAAATAGCCAGAGGAAGAGGAACCTCCCAAGCCAGCCAGAAGTGGAACCTCCCAGAACAGCAAGGAAGGCAAGAACCTCAGCCAGGCCAGAAGAGTGGAACCTCCCAAATGAATGAAGGAACCGCCAGAAGAGCAACCCTCCCAGACATGGAAGAGAGGAACCTCCCAGACAGCCAGGAAAGAGGAATCCTCAAGAGGCCAAGAAGGAGGCAACCTCCCAATTGTGAAGAAGGAACCACCAGCCAGCCAGACAGGAGGACCTCCCAGCCAGGCAATGGGAGAACCTCAAGAACAAGCCAGAAGGAACCAGCCTCCAAGGCCAAGCCAGGAAGAGGATGAAACCTCACAGCCAAGCCAGAGGGAGGAACCTCCCAGCCAAGCCAGAGGAAGGATCCTCCCAGCTAATGGGAGTGAAACATCTAGACAGGAATCCTAGAAGAGATGAGAACCTCCCAGCCAGCCAGACAGGAGGAACCTCCCAGCCAAGGCAGAGGAGAGGAACCTCAGTTGTGAGAAGGAGAACCTCCCAGAACCAGCAGAAGGAGAACTCCCAGTCCAATGGAGAGGACCTCAATCAGCCAGAGGAAGAGAACCTCCCTGCAAGTGAGAGGTGGAACCTGCCAATGAAGAGGAGGAATCCTCAAGAAGGCCAAGAGAGAGGAACCTCCCAAGTTGTGGAAGAAGATTGTACTCCAATAATGGAAGAGAGAACCTCCTGAACCAATGGAAGGTGGAACCTCACCAGCCAGAGAGAGGAACCTCCCATTGTGTGAAGGAGGAACCTCCCAGGATGTGTGGAAGGAAGACCTCCCAATGAACCAGAAGAGGAGGAACCTCCCAGCCAATGAAGGAGTGGAAATTCCAAGCCAATGAAGGAACCTCCCAGAGAGCCAGAGAGGGCCAACCTCCCAGAACAATGGAAGGAACCTCCCAGACAGCCAGAAGGAGGAACCTCCCAACCAGCCCAAGTGAGAACCAATGTATGGGAAGAGGTCCTCTCCCAGCCAGCCAGACAGGAGGAACCTCAATGGGAGGCATGAGAGAGAACCTCCCAGACCATGTGGCCGAGGAGAGAAGGAATTATCCAGACAGCCAGAGGAGGAACCTCCCAATAAGCCAGAAGGAGACCATCCATCCAGCTGGGAGAACCTCCCAATATCAGGCCAAGAAGAGTGGAACCTCCCAATGTGAAGAGAGAGACCTCTGGCCCAGACCAGAGAGTGGAACCTCCCAATTGTGAAGGGAGGAACCTCCCAGAGGTGAAGAGAGAACCTCCCAGACAATGGAAGAGGAGTAACCTCCCAGACAGTATGAAGAAGAGGAACCTTCCCAGCCAGCCAGAAGAGAGGAACCTCCCAGGCCAGGCCGAAGAAGACCTTCCCAGACAGCCAGAAAGGTGTGAACCCTCAATAATGAAGAGAGGAACCTCAGTAATGAAGAGGGTGTACCTCCAATATTGAGGAAGGAGAGGAACCTCCCATTAATGAAGGTAGACCTCCCAGCCAATGAAGAAGGAACCTCCCAGAGCCGAAGAGGAACCTCAGGGCAATGTGTGAAGGAAGAGAGGAACCTCCCAGACCAAGCTAGAAGAAGGGAGGAGGAACCTCCAGCATCCCAAGCCAGAAGGAGAAGACCTCCCAGCCAATGAAAGAGTGGAACCTCCCGAACCAGCCAAGAAGGAGAGAGGAACCTCCCAAGCCAGTGGAGAGTGGAACACTCCAGCCAGCCAAGAAGAGAGAATCCTCAGAAGAGCCAGGAGAGGAACCTCCCAGACCCAACAGAAGAGTAACCTCCCAAGAACAATGAAGGAAGGGAAGACCTCCCAGATATGTGAAGGAACCTCAAGCCAGCCAGAGGAACCTCAATGGCTGAAGAAGTGGAAGCCTCCAAGCCTGGACAGAGAGGGAGGAACCTCAGCCAAAATTGGAAGGAGGAACCTCCCAGCCAGCCAGAGAGGAACCTCAATGGCCAGGTAATAATGAAGGAAGGAACCTCCCAAGAGAGACCAGAGGAACCTCAGGAAGACCAGCCAGAGGAAGAGGAACCTCCAGACCAGCCAGAAGAAGGAACCTCCAAGGAAGCCAGAAGAGAGGAAACTCCCAGCCAGCCAGAAGAGAGGAACCTAGCCAGCCAGAAGAGAGGAACCTCCCAGCCAGCCAGAAGAGTGGAACCTCCCAGCCAGCCAGAAGAGAGGAACCTCCCAGCCAGCCAGAAGAGAGGAACCTCCCAGCCAGCCAGAATAGAGGAGCCTCCCAGCCAGCTAGAAGAGAGGAACCTCCAAGGAAGCCAGAAGAGAGGAAACTCCCAGCCAGCCAGAAGAGAGGAACCTAGCCAGCCAGAAGAGAGGAACCTCCCAGCCAGCCAGAAGAGTGGAACCTCCCAGCCAGCCAGAAGAGAGGAACCTCCCAGCCAGCCAGAAGAGAGGAACCTCCCAGCCAGCCAGAAGAGAGGAACCTCCCAGCCAGCCACAAGAGAGGAACCTCCCAGCCAGCCAGAAGAGAGGAACCTTCCAGCCAGCCAGAAGAGTGGAACCTCCCAGCCAGCCAGAAGAGAGGAACCTCCCAGCCAGCCAGAAGAGAGGAACCTCCCAGCCAGCCACAAGAGAGGAACCTCCCAGCCAGCCAGAAGAGAGGAACCTTCCAGCCAGCCAGAAGAGTGGAACCTCCCAGCCAGCCAGAAGAGAGGAACCTCCCAGCCAGCCAGAAGAGAGGAACCTCCCAGCCAGCCAGAAGAGAGGAACCTCCCAGCCAGCCAGAAGAGAGGATCCTCCCAGCTAGCCAGAAGAGTGTAACATCCTAGTCAGATAGAAGAGAGGAGCCTCCCAGCCAGCCAGAAGAGAGGAACCTCCCAGCCAGCCTGAAGAGAAGAACCTCCCAGCCAGCCAGAAGAGTGGAACCTCCAAGTCAGCCAGAAGAGAGGAACCTCCCAGCCAGCCAGAAGAGAGGAACCTCAAAGCCAGCCAGAAGAGAGGAGCCTCCCAGCCAGCCAGAAGAGTGGAACCTCCCAGCCATCCAGAAGAGAGGAACCTCCCAGCCAGCCAGAAGAGAGGAACCTCCCAGCCAGCCAGAAGAGAGGAACCTCCCAGCCAGCCAGAAGAGAGGAACCTCCAAGCCAGCCAGAAGAGAGGAACCTCCCAGCCAGCCAGAAGAGAGGAACCTCCCAGCCGGCCAGAAGAGCGGAACCTCCCAGCCAGCCAGAAGAGAGGAACCTACCAGCCAGCCAGAACAGAGGAACCTCCCAGCCAGCTAGAAGAGAGGAACCTCCCAGCCAGCCAGAAGAGAGGAACCTCCCAGACAGCCAGAAGAGAGGAACCTCCCAGCCAGCGAGAAGAGTGGAACCTCCCAGCCAGCCAGAAGAGATGAACCTACCAGCCAGCCAGAATAGAGGAACCTCCAAGCCAGCTAGAAGAGAGGAACCTCCCAGCCAGCCAGAAGAGAGGAACCTCCCAGCCAGCCAGAAGAGAGGAACCTCCCAGCCAGCCAGAAGAGAGGAACCTCCCAGCCAGCCAGAAGAGTGGAACCTCCCAGCCAGCCAGAAGAGAGGAACCTCCCAGCCAGCAAGAAGAGAGGAACCTCCCAGCCAGCCAGAAGAGCGGAACCTCCCAGCCATCCAGAAGAGAGCAACCTCCCAGCCAGCCAGATGAGAGGAACCTCCAAGCCAGCCAGAAGAGAGGAACCTCCCAGCCAGCCAGAAGAGAGGAACCTCCCAGCCAGCCAGAAGAGAGGAACCTCCCAGCCAGCCAGAAGAGTGGAACCTCCCAGCCTGCCAGAAGAGAGTAACCTCCCAGACAGCCTGAAGAGAGGAACCTCCCAGCCAGCGAGAAGAGAGGAACCTCCCAGCCAGCCAGAAGAGAGGAACCTCTCAGCAAGCCAGAAGAGAGGAATCTCCCAGAGAGCCAGAAGAGAGGAACCTCCCAGACAGCCAGAAGAGAGTAACCTCCCAGACAGCCAGAAGAGAGGAACCTCCCAGAGAGCCAGAAGAGAGGAACCTCCCAGCCAGCCAGAAGAGAGGAACCTCCCAGCCAGCCAGAAGAGAGGAACCTCCCAGCCAGCCAGAAGAGAGGAACCTCCCAGCCAGCCAGAAGAGAGGAACCTCCCAGCCAGCCAGAAGAGAGGAACCTCCCAGCCAGCCAGAAGAGAGGAACCTCCCAGCCAGCCAGAAGAGAGGAACCTCCCAGCTAGCCAGAAGAGTGAAACATCCTAGTCAGATAGAAGAGAGGAACCTCCCAGCCAGCCAGAAGAGAGGAACCTCCCAGCCAGCCAGAAGAGAGGAACCTCCCAGACAGCCAGAAGAGAGGAACCTCCCAGCCAGCCAGAAGAGAGGAACCTCCCAGCCAGCCAGAAGAGAGGAACCTCCCAGCCAGCCAGAAGAGAGGAACCTCCCAGCCAGCCAGAAGAGTGGAACCTCCCAGCCAGCCAGAAGAGAGGAACCTCCCAGAGAGCCAGAAGAGAGGAACCTCCCAGACAGCCAGAAGAGAGGAACCTCCCAGCCAGCCAGAAGAGAGGAACCTCCCAGCCAGCCAGAAGAGAGGAACCTCCCAGCCAGCCAGAAGAGAGGAACCTCCCAGCCAGCCAGAAGAGAGGAACCTCCCTGCCAGCCAGCCAGAAACCTCCCAGCCAGCCAGAAGAGAGGAACCTCCCAGCCAGCCAGAAGAGAGGAACCTCCCAGCCAGCCAGAAGAGAGGAACCTCCCAGCCAGCCAGAAGAGAGGAACCTCCCAGCCAGCCAGAAGAGAGGAACCTCCCAGCCAGCCAGAAGAGAGGAACCTCCCAGCCAGCCAGAAGAGAGGAACCTCCCAGCCAGCCAGAAGAGAGGAACCTCCCAGCCAGCCAGAAGAGAGGAACCTCCCAGCCAGCCAGAAGAGAGGAACCTCCCAGCCAGCCAGAAGAGAGGAACCTCCCAGCCAGCCAGAAGAGAGGAACCTCCCAGCCAGCCAGAAGAGAGGAACCTCCCAGAGAGCCAGAAGAGAGGAACCTCCCAGACAGCCAGAAGAGAGGAACCTCCCAGACAGCCAGAAGAGAGGAACCTCCCAGCCAGCCAGAAGAGAGGAACCTCCCAGCCAGCCAGAAGAGAGGAACCTCCCAGCCAGCCAGAAGAGAGGAACCTCCCAGCCAGCCAGAAGAGAGGAACCTCCCAGCCAGCCAGAAGAGTGGAACCTCCCAGCCAGCCAGAAGAGAGGAACCTCCCAGCCAGCCAGAAGAGAGGAACCTCCCAGCCAGCCAGAAGAGAGGAACCTCCCAGCCAGCCAGAAGAGAGGAACCTCCCAGCCAGCCAGAAGAGAGGAACCTCCCAGCCAGCCAGAAGAGAGGAACCTCCCAGCCAGCCAGAAGAGAGGAACCTCCCAGCCAGCCAGAAGAGAGGAACCTCCCAGCCAGCCAGAAGAGAGGAACCTCCCAGCCAGCCAGAAGAGAGGAACCTCCCAGCCAGCCAGAAGAGAGGAACCTCCCAGCCAGCCAGAAGAGAGGAACCTCCCAGCCAGAGAGAAGAGAGGAACCTCCCAGCCAGCCAGAAGAGAGGAACCTCCCAGCCAGCCAGAAGAGAAGAGGAACCTCCCAGCCAGCCAGAAGAGAGGAACCTCCCAGCCAGCCAGAAGAGAGGAACCTCCCAGCCAGCCAGAAGAGAGGAACCTCCCAGCCAGCCAGAAGAGAGGAACCTCCCAGCCAGCCAGAAGAGAGGAACCTCCCAGCCAGCCAGAAGAGAGAGAAGCTCCCAGCCAGCCAGAAGAGAGGAACCTCAGCCAGCCAGAAGAGAGGAACCTCCCAGCCAGGCAGAAGAGAGGAACCTCCCAGCCAGCCAGAAGAGAGGAACCTCCCAGCCAGAGAGGAACCTCCCAGGAACCTCCCAGCCAGCCAGAAGAGAGGAACCTCCCAGCCTTCCAGAAGAGAGGAACCTCCCAGCCAGCCAGAAGAGAGGAACCTCCCAGCGAGCCAGAAGAGAAGAACCTCTCAGCCAGCCAGCCAGAAGAGAGGAACCTCCCAGCCAGCCAGAAGAAAGGAACCTCCCAGCCAGCCAGAAGAAAGGAACCTCCCAGCCAGCCAGAAGAGAGGAACCTCCCAGCCAGCCAGAAGAGAGGAACCTCCCAGCCAGCCAGAAGAGAGGAACCTCCCAGCCAGCCAGAAGAGAGGAACCTCCCAGCCAGCCAGAAGAGAGGAACCTCCCAGCCAGCCAGAAGAGAGGAACCTCCCAGCCAGCCAGAAGAGAGGAACCTCCCAGACAGCCAGAAGAGAGGAACCTCCCAGCCAGCCAGAAGAGAGGAACCTCCCAGCCAGCCAGAAGAGAGGAACCTCCCAGAGAGCCAGAAGAGAGGAACCTCCCAGACAGCCAGAAGAGAGGAACCTCCCAGCCAGCCAGAAGAGAGGAACCTCCCAGCCAGCCAGAAGAGAGGAACCTCCCAGCCAGCCAGAAGAGAGGAACCTCCCAGCCAGCCAGAAGAGAGGAACCTCCCAGCCAGCCAGAAGAGAGGAACCTCCCAGCCCAGAAGAGAGGAACCTCCCAGCCAGCCAGAAGAGAGGAACCTCCCAGACAGCCAGAAGAGAGGAACCTCCCAGCCAGCCAGAAGAGAGGAAACTCCCAGCCAGCCAGAAGAGAGGAACCTCCCAGCCAGCCAGAAGAGAGGAACCTCCCGGAGAGCCAGAAGAGAGGAACATCCCAGCCAGCCAGAAGAGACAAACCTCCCAGCCAGCCAGAAGAGAGGAACCTCCCAGCCAGCCAGAAGAGAGGAACCTCCCAGCCAGCCAGAAGAGAGGAACCTCCCAGCCAGCCAGAAGAGAGGAACCTCCCAGACAGCCAGAAGAGAGGAACCTCCCAGCCAGCCAGAAGAGTGGAACCTCCCAGCTAGCCAGAAGAGAGGAACCTCCCAGCCAGCCAGAAGAGAGGAACCTCCCAGCCAGCAAGAAGAGAGGAACCTCCCAGCCGGCCAGAAGAGAGGAACCTCCCAGCCAGCCAGAAGAGGAACCTCCCAGCCAGCCAGAAGAGAGGAACCTCCCAGCCAGCCAGAAGAGAGGAACCTCCCAGAAGAGCCAGAAGAGAGGAACCTCCCACCCAGCCAGAAGAGAGGAACCTCCCAGCCAGCCAGAAGAGAGAGAACCTCCCAGCCAGCCAGAAGAGAGGAACCTCCCAAGGACCTCCCAGGAACCTCCCAGCCAGCCAGAAGAGAGGAACCTCCCAGCCAGCCAGAAGAGAGGAACCTCCCAGCCAGCCAGAAGAGAGGAACCTCCAAGCCAGCCAGAAGAGAGGAACCTCCCAGCCAGCCAGAAGAGAGGAACCTGAAAGCCAGCCAGAAGAGAGTAACCTCCCAGCCAGCCAGAAGAGAGGAACCTCCCAGCCAGCCAGAAGAGAGGAACCTCCCAGCCAGCCCGAAGAGAGGAACCTCCCCGCTCCCAGCCAGCCAGAAGAGAGGAACCTCCCAGCCAGCCAGAAGAGTGGAACCTCCCAGCCAGCCAGAAGAGAGGAACCTCCCAGCCAGCCAGAAGAGAGGAACCTCCCAGCCAGCCAGAAGAGAGGAACCTCCCAGCCAGCCAGAAGAGAGGAACCTCCCAGCCAGCCAGAAGAGAGGAACCTCCCAGCCAGCCAGAAGAGAGGAACCTCCCAGCCAGCCTCCCAGCCAGCCAGAAGAGAGGAACCTCCCAGCCAGCCAGAAGAGAGGAACCTCCCAGCCAGCCAGAAGAGAGGAACCTCCCAGCCAGCCAGAAGAGAGGAACCTCCCAGCCAGCCAGAAGAGAGGAACCTCCCAGCCAGCCAGAAGAGAGGAACCTCCCAGCCAGCCAGAAGAGAGGAACCTCCCAGCCAGCCAGAAGAGAGGAACCTCCCAGCCAGCCAGAAGAGAGGAACCTCCCAGCCAGCCAGAAGAGAGGAACCTCCCAGCCAGCCAGAAGAGAGGAACCTCCCAGCCAGCCAGAAGAGAGGAACCTCCCAGCCAGCCAGAAGAGAGGAACCTCCCAGCCAGCCAGAAGAGAGGAACCTCCCAGCCAGCCAGAAGAGAGGAACCTCCCAGCCAGCCAGAAGAGAGGAACCTCCCAGCCAGCCAGAAGAGAGGAACCTCCCAGCCAGCCAGAAGAGAGGAACCTCCCAGCCAGCCAGAAGAGAGGAACCTCCCAGCCAGCCAGAAGAGAGGAACCTCCCAGCCAGCCAGAAGAGAGGAACCTCCCAGCCAGCCAGAAGAGAGGAACCTTCCAGCCTGCCAGCCAAGAAGAGAGGAAGCCGGAAGAGAGGAACCTCCCAGCCAGCCAGAAGAGAGGAACCTCCCAGCCAGCCAGAAGAGAGGAACCTCCCAGCCAGCCAGAAGAGAGGAACCTCCCAGCCAGCCAGAAGAGAGGAACCTCCCAGCCAGCCAGAAGAGAGGAACCTCCCAGCCAGCCAGAAGAGAGGAACCTCCCAGCCAGCCAGAAGAGAGGAACCTCCCAGCCAGCCAGAAGAGAGGAACCTCCCAGCCAGCCAGAAGAGAGGAACCTCCCAGCCAGCCAGAAGAGAGGAACCTCCCAGCCAGCCAGAAGAGAGGAACCTCCCAGCCAGCCAGAAGAGAGGAACCTCCCAGCCAGCCAGAAGAGAGGAACCTCCCAGCCAGCCAGAAGAGAGGAACCTCCCAGCCAGCCAGAAGAGTGGAACCTCCCAGCCAGCCAGAAGAGAGTAACCTCCCAGACAGCCAGAAGAGAGGAACCTCCCAGCCAGCCAGAAGAGAGGAACCTCCCAGCCAGCCAGAAGAGAGGAACCTCTCAGCCAGCCAGAAGAGAGGAACCGCCCAGCCAGCCAGAAGAGAGGAACCTCCCAGCCAGCCAGAAGAGAGGAACCTCCCAGCCAGCCAGAAGAGAGGAACCTCCCAGCCAGCCAGAAGTGAGGAACCTCCCAGACAGCCAGAAGACAGGAACCTCCCAGCCAGCCAGAAGAGTGGAACCTCCCAGCCAGACAGAAGAGAGGAACCTCCCAGAGAGCCAGAAGAGAGCAACCTCCCAGACAGCCAGAAGAGAGGAACCTCCCAGACAGCCAGAAAAGAGGAATCTCCCAGAGAGCCAGAAGAGAGCAACCTCCCAGACAGCCAGAAGAGAGGAACCTCCCAGCCAGCCAGACGAGAGGAACCTCCCAGCCAGGCATAGGAGAGGAACCTCCCAGACAGCCAGAAGAGAGCAACCTCCCAGCCAGCCAGAAGAGATGAACCTCCCAGCCAGCCAGAAGAGAGGAACCTCCCAGCCAGCCAGAAGAGAGGATCCTCCCAGCTAGCCAGGAGAGTGAAACATCCTAGTCAGATAGAAGAGATGAACCTCCCAGCCAGCCAGACGAGAGGAACCTCCCAGCCAGGCATAGGAGAGGAACCTCCCAGACAGCGAGAAGAGAGGAACCTCCCAGACAGCCAGAAGAGAGGAACCTCCCAGCCAGCCAGAAGAGAGGAACCTCCCATCCAGCCAGAAGAGAGGAACCTCCCAGCCAGCCAGAAGAGTGGAACCTCCCAGCCAGCCAGAAGAGAGGAACCTCCCAGAGAGCCAGAAGAGAGGAACCTCCCAGACAGCCAGAAGAGAGGAACCTCCCAGCCAGCCAGAAGAGAGGAACCTCCCAGCCAGCCAGAAGAGAGGAACCTCCCAGCCAGCCAGAAGAGAGGAACCTCCCAGCCAGCCAGAAGAGAGGAACCTCCCAGCCAGCCAGAAGAGAGGAACCTCCCAGCCAGCCAGAAGAGAGGAACCTCCCAGCCAGCCAGAAGAGTGGAACCTCCCAGCCAGCCAGAAGAGAGGAACCTCCCAGAGAGCCAGAAGAGAGGAACCTCCCAGACAGCCAGAAGAGAGGAACCTCCCAGACAGCCAGAAGAGAGGAACCTCCCAGCCAGCCAGAAGAGAGGAACCTCCCAGCCAGCCAGAAGAGAGGAACCTCCCAGCCAGCCAGACGAGAGGAACCTCCCAGAGAGGAACCTCCCAGCCAGCCAGAAGAGAGGAACCTCCCAGCCAGCCAGAAGAGAGGAACCTCCCAGCCAGCCAGAAGAGAGGAACCTCCCAGCCAGCCAGAAGAGAGGAACCTCCCAGCCAGCCAGAAGAGAGGAACCTCCCAGCCAGCCAGAAGAGAGGAACCTCCCAGCCAGCCAGAAGAGAGGAACCTCCCAGCCAGCCAGAAGAGAGGAACCTCCCAGCCAGCCAGAAGAGAGGAACCTCCCAGCCAGCCAGAAGAGAGGAACCTCCCAGCCAGCCAGAAGAGAGGAACCTCCCAGCCAGCCAGAAGAGAGGAACCTCCCAGCCAGCCAGAAGAGAGGAACCTCCCAGCCAGCCAGAAGAGAGGAACCTCCCAGCCAGCCAGAAGAGAGGAACCTCCCAGCCAGCCAGAAGAGAGGAACCTCCCAGCCAGCCAGAAGAGAGGAACCTCCCAGCCAGCCAGAAGAGAGGAACCTCCCAGCCAGCCAGAAGAGAGGAACCTCCCAGCCAGCCAGAAGAGAGGAACCTCCCAGCCAGCCAGAAGAGAGGAACCTCCCAGCCAGCCAGAAGAGAGGAACCTCCCAGCCAGCCAGAAGAGAGGAACCTCCCAGCCAGCCAGAAGAGAGGAACCTCCCAGCCAGCCAGAAGAGAGGAACCTCCCAGCCAGCCAGAAGAGAGGAACCTCCCAGCCAGCCAGAAGAGAGGAACCTCCCAGCCAGCCAGAAGAGAGGAACCTCCCAGCCAGCCAGAAGAGAGGAACCTCCCAGCCAGCCAGAAGAGAGGAACCTCCCAGCCAGCCAGAAGAGAGGAACCTCCCAGCCAGCCAGAAGAGAGGAACCTCCCAGCCAGCCAGAAGAGAGGAACCTCCCAGCCAGCCAGAAGAGAGGAACCTCCCAGCCAGCCAGAAGAGAGGAACCTCCCAGCCAGCCAGAAGAGAGGAACCTCCCAGCCAGCCAGAAGAGAGGAACCTCCCAGCCAGCCAGAAGAGAGGAACCTCCCAGCCAGCCAGAAGAGAGGAACCTCCCAGCCAGCCAGAAGAGAGGAACCTCCCAGCCAGCCAGAAGAGAGGAACCTCCCAGCCAGCCAGAAGAGAGGAACCTCCCAGCCAGCCAGAAGAGAGGAACCTCCCAGCCAGCCAGAAGAGAGGAACCTCCCAGCCAGCCAGAAGAGAGGAACCTCCCAGCCAGCCAGAAGAGAGGAACCTCCCAGCCAGCCAGAAGAGAGGAACCTCCCAGCCAGCCAGAAGAGAGGAACCTCCCAGCCAGCCAGAAGAGAGGAACCTCCCAGCCAGCCAGAAGAGAGGAACCTCCCAGCCAGCCAGAAGAGAGGAACCTCCCAGCCAGCCAGAAGAGAGGAACCTCCCAGCCAGCCAGAAGAGAGGAACCTCCCAGCCAGCCAGAAGAGAGGAACCTCCCAGCCAGCCAGAAGAGAGGAACCTCCCAGCCAGCCAGAAGAGAGGAACCTCCCAGCCAGCCAGAAGAGAGGAACCTCCCAGCCAGCCAGAAGAGAGGAACCTCCCAGCCAGCCAGAAGAGAGGAACCTCCCAGCCAGCCAGAAGAGAGGAACCTCCCAGCCAGCCAGAAGAGAGGAACCTCCCAGCCAGCCAGAAGAGAGGAACCTCCCAGCCAGCCAGAAGAGAGGAACCTCCCAGCCAGCCAGAAGAGAGGAACCTCCCAGCCAGCCAGAAGAGAGGAACCTCCCAGCCAGCCAGAAGAGAGGAACCTCCCAGCCAGCCAGAAGAGAGGAACCTCCCAGCCAGCCAGAAGAGAGGAACCTCCCAGCCAGCCAGAAGAGAGGAACCTCCCAGCCAGCCAGAAGAGAGGAACCTCCCAGCCAGCCAGAAGAGAGGAACCTCCCAGCCAGCCAGAAGAGAGGAACCTCCCAGCCAGCCAGAAGAGAGGAACCTCCCAGCCAGCCAGAAGAGAGGAACCTCCCAGCCAGCCAGAAGAGAGGAACCTCCCAGCCAGCCAGAAGAGAGGAACCTCCCAGCCAGCCAGAAGAGAGGAACCTCCCAGCCAGCCAGAAGAGAGGAACCTCCCAGCCAGCCAGAAGAGAGGAACCTCCCAGCCAGCCAGAAGAGAGGAACCTCCCAGCCAGCCAGAAGAGAGGAACCTCCCAGCCAGCCAGAAGAGAGGAACCTCCCAGCCAGCCAGAAGAGAGGAACCTCCCAGCCAGCCAGAAGAGAGGAACCTCCCAGCCAGCCAGAAGAGAGGAA